>NC_090872.1:7930174-7947674 GCF_036669935.1 Montipora foliosa
TGGGAAGGTGGATCACATTAAGAGATCGGTGTGTCACGTAAATTTAAAAACAATAAGGTGACACACGCCAACCCGGTGTAGCCAACACATCACGCATGTGCACAAATTGTTGGCCCAAGAGGTTGGTTGAAAACGTCCTCTACCATTGACAACTTGTAGTCAAGGTTTGTAGTTTGCAATAATTATAACTGATCGAATTCAAGAATAACATCCGAAACCTTTCTCAACTTTACGACATTTGTAGTTGATTTATGTCTTATGCTTCTCTCTGTCAAAATCACTTTTCTCAATGAAAAGTAAAGTCGATTTTGCCGAGTTTTTTTCGATGTTGTTCAAAAAAGGAAATCGACGTTAGTTTCTGTTGTCTTTTCTCTTATAGATCACAAAAATGACACCATTAAATGTTCAAAATTAGGTGAACAAAGTACGTTTCTCCTTTTATGGGCCGTGTTCAATGAACAGTACGCATCCCTTTGGGGCTTTTATACCGTTTTGTTTTGTTCTGGCTCATTTTAAAATAACGAGTTTAGTTTGAAGTTTAAAATGTCACCGATACATGAACGAAAACTGAATTTGCTAATCAACCGAAGCACATAACCGGTTCTGCTGTTGAGATTTTAACCTAAATCTACTGATTTATACCATTTACTTTTAAATGTAATCAGAAAGCTGTGATAAGGCAAAAATTAATTAATTATTTATGCTCAAAATCATGCAGTCCAAATGATATTTCTTTTTTATCATCACGTTTGCACTTGATTGAATGGTGGCTATGGTTGTGCAGCAAAAAAGTGAAAAAATTATAATTACAGTAAAGAAGACCGTACTGAAGTCCTGCCTCGAGTCTTGGCATTGACATTAGTTTCTCTCTTTAAATTCCAGTAAAGAAATAACTGTGGAGCTCCGCTTTTAGGTTTGGCTACATATATATATTATCTTGATGTTCTGAGATTATATTGGGTGGATGGATGGATAGATGGAAACGTAATGTGCGGGCGCTTCCAACCATTCATTGCAAGACGTCATTGTTGCAAAGGTCACAATGGGTAAAATTCCAGCTCAAATGGTATTTTTTATCAAAAATAAGACACAAACAGCAGTGATAAACATATTGAACTTGTTCATTTTGATTATGACTTGACGTTTCGTATGTGCTCTACATACATTTTCAAAAGTAACCGTTGAAATTTAAAACAGCTATTTATATATAACAAAGCGGATGAGGGGACTGGAACCTAGATTAAGCAAATACTTAACGGTAAAATATATAATAATAATAATAATAATAATAATAATAATAATAATAATAATAATAATAATAACAGAAAAGATTAATAAAGCATCAGCTTTTCACTTCCGACGCTTAAATTAACTGGAGCGTATAAATTTCATGCTTTGGCTTAGATGTTTTTCGGCTCTTCACAGAATGAGTACGGTAGAATTCGTATGGTTGAAACATTTTGCTCCCATGCGATTCAAACCTATTTGTGGCGTTCGCTTGGGATTGATATCATAGTTACATTTCTTTCCGCGCTATTCCAGTGGAGTCTTTTCGTTTAAATAACCCCATTTCTTGTGGTCCTTCGGTTGAACCGATTTAAGGTTTGCTTTATTTTTCAAATCGAAGAAACACTGAGTACGAACGATCGGTTCGCAACACAAAGACATAAAATTAATGGATTTTTGCGAGCTTTGTTTCGCTACTGTCCTAGTTGGGGAGGAACGCGTGACGAAGCCCTAAGAGTGTCTGCGTGGGAGGCTACCGACAAACATCGTTGGCCAACAACTCCCAACATTGCAACATCGTTGGCCAACAACTCCCAACATTGCAACATCGTTGCCAACAACTCCCAACATTGTTGGGTGTTACATGTTGCGTCCGTTTGGACACCCTGGTGCATGTTGTTGCGTGTCACGGTTCAGAGTTGTTGCAAGAAGTTTGAAACTGGTCAACAACTCCCAACATTTCCTTTGTTCCGTGATCGCCGAAGCGATCCGTTTGCACAGCTCTTTCTTTTCAACATTGTTGGGGCCACCACGCACGCGCATTAGATATGGTCTCCATGGAGATAGCAACGTTTTGTTGAAAACAAAATTGCAGCACAATTTTGCAAGTTCCTCAAGTCTTATGGGTCGTATCTTTTCCATAATACACTGCACGTCCTTACATTGTTTGTAAGTTGTTGCATCGGTTTGCATACAACTGCCAACACCATCCAACATCTGCCGAACCAACAACTCCCAACAATGTTGGATTTTAACTTGTTTTTTCAACAATGCTGGGAGTTGTTGCGTCAGTTTGCACGGAGCCATATATGTTCACGTTGTCGTCAAAGCCTACAATTTGGTGATTTCAAGTTGTTGTTTTGTGGAGTACGGCAAAAAATTGCAGGGAAATTCGTGCCGCACGTGCAGCACGATCATTTTTCTTTTTTAACCAATAATATTATCGCGCTTCGTAGTGCTGCCGTTGCCTTAGCCGTCGTCCTCGCTTAAATTCCCCAAGTGACACGAGGACGCCGAAACGTCGATTTCAACTTTACAGCATATGAAATAAAAGCCAATTAAATTAGATGTTTGTTTCTGAAGAGAAGGGAAAACCAAAGTACCCAGAGAAAAACCTCTGAGAACAGAAAAGAGAACCGTGAATACACCGAATTCAAACCACTAGTAATACTGATTCTGGGAAGGGATCACAGGTGTTGTTTGTTCAAGTATGAGGACTAGACAATGGATTCTTATATTTTTCAGTTCTTTTTACTATCGTTGACGAAGGAAAAAACGTCTAAAAATGACTTTTACCTAAGAAATAAGTCAGATTTAGTTGTAAAATTCAGTTACGACCAAAAAATAAGAAACTCTCTGAACTGTACTCCTTTAACTGCATGCTGGATAATAGCCAGCAGGGAAAGCTCAATATATCACCTCTAGTAAACAACCTGGGTTCCACTGAAATTTGTTCTTATGCTATTAGGCGCTTAATTGACAAAGATGAAAGATTTGGAATCTCAAAATAATCTTCAACTTTGGTTAGATGTGCTACGGTTTTTCTCTGGAGCACTCTGATCGCCTGGTTTTCGGTCGGGATTTTACAGTCGGGACACCATTACCATGGAAACGTCGCGTTTCCGTATTTTTTTCTCTCTCCCGGGAAATTCAAGTTGAGGGAAAACATAAGGTGGAATTTAATTTTTCATCATAACAGCACAATTATAGCAAGCTGAATTTAGTTTTACGTGTAAAAGGTTACCTTTCAAAGTTCGCTGATGGAAGACGAAGATTATTACGAACATTCACCGAGCGGAGAAGTTTCCGATCGCTCAAAGAAACGATGCCATATAATAACCAACTTACCAACCACACTTTCTCGGGACCGTACTGGGGAATATTGGCCCTCGGTCGTTTTTGTACGGTCCCCGCTGCGCTCGGTCCGTATACAGCTGCCACGACCTCGGGCCATGCAATGTGTTCCCCAGTAAGGACCTCGCGTTCGGTTAGCAAGACGTTAGTATTGCTAGTTCTATTAATTCAAGGCTCGCGGCCAGCGAATACGATACAAATACAAAATCTTTATTTGAACTCAGTTATAGCAATAGATTACTAATACAAAAGTAATAGCCAGGAGAAAAAAACTAATAAATTCACAATAATGGAAAACTAAAACGTTATACTGAAACTATAAAATGAGTATTTAGAAAAACCAGCCAGCAGCCAATGCATAGGAGCGTACAATTTCATTGCATTTTTGGAATGGCGTTTTTACAGTTTTAGATTGATTTTCCCGCGAAACCAAATCTTTCCAGCCAATCACAAATCTTGCATAAGAAATTATTACCTATGGGATTGAGAATGGTCGCTTGTGAAAATGAACTCGTCTAAAAATAGCTTAATCTGTGAAAATTCTGTGAAAATGCCGTTACATAGACTTAGTATCGGAGTTGTAGAAATAAGAGCAAAGGATACTTAAAGTTAATTATTTCTAAAGGCGCAGCAGTCGTTATTGATTTCAAAAAAGGGTGTATCGCAGGTAATAATTTGACTTGGAGGGGAGGTCGGAAGTTCCAGAGTTTGCAACCAGTAAGAGACAGGGAATGAGGAGGCCCTACCAGGGAGGAAGGGGGGGGGGGGGGGGGGGTCCCGTTTCGCTTGTCTGAATATTAAAAAGTCTCGTGTCGGTGCCTGGTCAATGTTTCACGTTGCTGTCGGAAATTCAACGAAAGGATGTCTGTTGTCGCGATTTCACTTTAAGTGCTGTCGCTACTTTTTAGGCCATGTCGCTTGTCGGAATTTACCCTGGCAGAGCCTCAATGAGGGCCATGTGTGATGGTCCTAACACCAGGAATGAAGAGTGAATGGGTAAGTGGAGCGCAGGTTCATATACAAGTATGATAGCTAAACATGTTGGCAATGTATTGTAATGCAACTTGTAATCTACACTAAAGATTTAAAAGGGAAAACGGAGGATTGTTGATTGTCACAAAAGCATGAAATTATTTTTTTCTACGTTGTCTTTCTCTCTTTTTAGAAGTTCGTCACCAAAGGTTATTGAATCAGGCGATGGCTGGTAGTGCCATATTTGCTCTGATAAAACTAAACCGCCGAAATCAGCGCATTTAAATTGCATCTGGGAATACGTAGAACAAGACGAACTGAGTTTTCCAAGGCTTATGACAATTGTTTATAAAAATAATATCGCAGTTCAATTTAGATTTATATTTCACGTCCGCAAAAATGCCACAAAAAAACATTAGGCTGCGCGAGAACAAAGGCAACAGATAGGTAGACCTATCTTTTATGGGATGATTTTAACTGTTACCCTTTGTCAATCTCCTAAGATTTTATTTTGTCCAACTCTAATTTTAGGGGCGAAATGGTTAAAAACGACTACGTTCATACAAAAACTAGAATGATTTTACTGTTCATTGGGAGAACCCCTTAAGGACGAAAAGGTTAAAAGAAACGTGAATCATGGACTAACTTGCTGAGGCATTTTCAACTTTCTTGTCCATATTTCCAATAACTTTTTTTCTAATCTTCTTAACGGCTTGCCCTTCCCCAAAAAATAATGTCGAGATACGGCTGGGCAAACTGCACTTACTCCAGAGCAACATTCTTTTTGGCAGAGTGGGGGAGTGATCATTATGGTCCTTTTGTTCAAGTTATGGTCCAAAAGTTCTAAAAATGCAAAAAGCCACATCTATATTTGTCCAGGATTGTAGACTTCGCTTCGATGGCCTAAGTTATGTGCGATCGTTTGTTTGTTTGTTTGTTTTCAGTTTCAAGCAACAGTTTCGAATTTTGCTTGAATAAAAATGGTGTCGTCCATAATGTACCTCCGTGTCGTCAGTACATCATGTGGTACGAACGTAATAATTCCCCTACTTTTGTTAAATGAGCGGCCACGGGGCCTCGAGTTCCAATCTTCTTGTCCTTGGCTTCCTGGGGCGGTTTTCGTGATGTTTTCCCTGTCATTTAAATTCTCCTGTTGATCTATTAAGGTAAAAGTTACTCGTTTAGCAAAAGGCCATTTTAAAATGGAATCAAAGTCGCCTTTCTTAACTATGAAGAAAAATGACAAGTGAGTGTTTTTCCCAGTGGAGATACCATTCGGATACAAAAGCAATCTAACATTATAACCACATTCCGCGGTGTAAAATGGATCACTGTGTATCGTAACTACGTCTCCTGCCTTAGCCCGATTCAAGACCTCCTGGAAAGCATCGATCTTCCACGTGTATATGAAAGGTTTATTTTCAAGAGCATTGATCCTCTCTTCATGTTTCTTTGTGGTCTCCTTGAGCTGTTCTTTAGTATTTCGTAGCTCTTCTTCTGTATTCTTCAACTTTGTACAGGCCACGTCAAGGTGTTCTTTAGTATTTTGCAACTCTGTTTCTGTGTTCGTCAACTTTGTGCAGGCCAAGTCAAGGTGGTCTTTAGTTTTCCGCAACTCTTCCTCAGTGCTCCTCAACTTAGTACACATCAAGTCAAGATGATTTCCCATTTCAGAGTGAAGATGAGATTCAATTCCAGGTTGCTGAACCTGCAGTAAAAATATCTTCTCACTAAGTGTAATGAAAGGAAAAGGTTGCACGTTCTATTGAGATGAAATGTGCAGACTTTTAAACCAACCAGTTATAATCGCGATTGTACTAAAAGAGATGTTGCATGTTAACCCCAGCGAATGAAATGAAGAGATTTATTTCAATTTTGATATTGACTCGGGGATACTCGGAAAAAAACCGAGTCCTCCTCTGCAAGAGTCGAAGCTCAGTACGACCTTCCGATTACTAGTTCGGATATTCTGCCATTGTATTTATGTAGGAGACTCTTAGGCCATTCAACTAGGTTCATATGACAACTGTCCCGCCATACTGCTTGGATCTAAATTGTCGAAATGAAGCATATTTGCGATTGCACAGAAAGAGATGTCATATGTAAACCCGGTTTTAATATACATGCAAAAATTTCAGCGTATTGATTGGTTGAGAGCACGTCAATTAATCCTAAACAGAGTGCAGAAAAGTGAAATTAGTGCAGATAGTTGAAATTTGTGCTATAAAAGTGTAATTTTTGCATGTATATCATTAATAAGTAATCGCATGATTTTTCTCGTGTAATTTCGATAAATGAGCACTTGTTAATTTGTTCAAAGATTACAAGTTGCCTCTTTGAAAAAATGTACTGGTGCTTATTTTTTCCAAATTGCACTCGAAATCATGTGATTACCTATACGAATGAAATGAAGAGATTTGTGGTATCATGAAATCGTTGTTTCAAGTCGTCCTGAATCTAAAACGTGCATTAATTGTCTATAAATCAAAAGCGCATGAGAGAGAGAGAGAAAGAGAGAGAGAGAGAGAGAACAGCAATAAAAAAAACAGACTTAAAAATTCAGCGGTATGTGCCCACGTCCTCCACAGTACTTCAAATACCTTTTTGTTGCAGCCTATCTCAGCGTAAGGGCAGGGAATTGGTGCCAGAGAACAGTTATCCTTAGTATGCGATAAAATCTGTAAAACAAATTGAAATTCATTGTTATACGAGAGTTGATTTCACATACAAGTATCACATCCCTAATCGCAGCTGATTTAGTTTTCTTTCAAAAGTTAGTTCACAAATTCGTTATAAGCGAGCCTAGAAGGATTTTGAACATTTGAATAACATTTATCGTTGTTTCTCCCCAATGGATATTCGCTGGACCTTGCCACTCGGTCAAAGAGAAGTAAATTTATCCGTGTGGCCATCGACGGAGTTTGAGCGTGACTGATGCCGGAGAAGTGAGATTTTATCGGCGAGATGTGAGGTAAGCTAGAAAAATACTTTCCAGCCTTTCTTTTATTTATGTACGAGTGACAACTTGGGAAGTTGAGAAGTCGCTTAAGGAGGCTGGAACTAGTTCTCCTTTTTTCAAACAAATAAAGACATTCTGTCCTTAGATACAGTTAGGGTAATCATATCAATTGAAGACGAAATTTGGCCAGGGTATTAAGTACCTGCCCCGGGGCGATGGCCCGAGTTTGGCGAGCGATGGCTAATCTACTATCCCTGGGATACGCACATTTGTGACTACGAACAAAAAAAGAAAGGAACTCGACTGGTTTGAAGACGTGGTATGCCTATGGTTCATACTGTTTTATTCCTCTCTTGTGATTGGCAAACATTGCAGCCTTGGGTTTTGCTTAACGACATGCACTTAATTGAACGTGTAAAAACTGGTATTAGTACTGTATTCTAATTGAAATCAAACCTCCTCTCTTGGGACGAGTTCTCCACAACCATTTGGGCAGTTCACTGGAAGTCTTTTACACTCATTCTCGTGATCCTAAAAATATATGACGTTTCATTAGCTTGCGACAGTCACTATGCAGTGAAGGGAAGTTCTCTTCCAATCTACCGAGCGAGCGCAAACAAATTTTGTTTTTTTCCAGATAAAACAATGGGAAAGATACAATGAGTCCACGATCTTTTCGCCTTTCATTCTAACGCCTAAATTATTTCCTTTAGAAAGGACGTACTGTACGTGAAGGCAAAGAATGCCACGTTGAAAACAGCTTAGATCGAGGTTGTGGAGCCGAGGCGTTGCCAGGGCGATCACAACAAAGGCGAGATTACAATGAGCCCTCATACCAACCTCTTTTGACCTGAGTTCGCCAGTCCATTGACAGCCTCTTGGACAATTGATAACAAACGAACGAACCTTCCTTTCGGTTGCTTTGTCTACGAACATATCCTTGAATCAAAAAAATAAAAAAAACAGCACAAGTAAAGTGAGAAAAAGCTTTTCTATTGTTTTTTCCCTTTTTGCGCAGGGGGGACACAAAGAACATACCGCCAATCCTGCATTCCTAGTCTTGTGCTTGAGCTTATTCACAAGGGCTTTGTGTCGCCCTTATTTGCTAAATATTGAAACAAATACAACTACACAACTCTTAAAACGCACAAGACAAAAAGCCGATAAGCGGGAATAGTCCTTTGAAATGCAGTAACAGGCCAGTTTCTTACTGTCACACGGTATTGGAACAAGCATGGAATGGAGGCTAATACGTGGGAATCTTTCCAGGTGGAAATTCTTTCCCAACCATGAGTCCATCCGTAGGAATACAACCTGGCCCCAGTTGTTCAAAGGCCAGATAATTTTATCCGATAGATAATGACTTAATTATATCTCTCAGATGGTACCGTATTTTGTCGATTAAACGCCGGACCCCGATTAAACGCCGGCCTTGAAAAAACGCCGGGTCAAAACTGCCGATTTTTAATTAAACGCCGGGGGCGTTTAATCGAGAAAACCGTGATTGGCTAAATTAGCAGGCTGTGTTCTATACTACAGCCCGCTAAATTTGAAATTTCGATAAAACATTCTCTAGCATGCTTTTCATGCATGTCTTTTCTGTTGCATAAACATGTAAAGATGTTTGAATCTTGCAAGAAACTATTTTCAAAAGCCAAGAGGTTTTATCGTTTTTCAGATCTTTATGGCGGTTTAACCTTCCGCTTGACTTCAACTAGTTCCCTTCCGTACTGTAAATTACAGACCCTTAGTTTCCCCCTTAGATTTATGGCCCGCGTGCGAAAAACGCGGGCCGTAATTTACAGTACGGCCTTCGAACATGGTTAGTAAGAGATATTCAACAGTTTCAATTCGTGCAAAGATTTAAGTATTTGCTCACGTAACTTTGATTAATACTCTAAGCACATCCAAGTTAAGACGTGTTCGAAAACCTTTGCCAACATTAAACGCAAAGTAAATTTATTTTATACTCTGGATAGCGACTCATCCACTGGATAAAATTATCCCGCCCTTGAACAATTGGGCCCTGGCCAATTGATGGTTTCCATCTGACCTCACGGCGGCCATGTTGATGTACAGAACAATGCAGTAAAATGCCTTTTGGGAATTTGATTCTATTATTATGCAAAACTTGTGGGGCCATTTTCTATTGTTTTGTACACCAACATGGCCGTCTCATCACGTGGATGAAAACCAAGAGTTAGCAATGCACTTGTAATGTTACAAAAGTTAAGTCCTGTTTGCTTAACACAATGAACTTACTTTGTCTCGTGTCAGGACGTTTTGGTCCAGTGGACATGTGAGCTCTTGCCCATCGGCCTCCTGCCTGTTCATTGGAAAAAAAATTATACCATCAAACGAAAATATACCACCCCAAAGTCCCATATGGTTGGGAGAGGCTTGAAAGCCCAAAGGCATCTTAACAAGTTGGAAGGGTGGCCTCAGTGCAAAAGTTACTCCAGCTCTTACCTTTCTTGTCTTGCCCTGCCTTATAAATAGCCTTATAATAATTAATAATTTCTGGCCTCATCACAAGCGTTGGGGAAAGCACCAACAAAGAAATTGCTTCCTCGGAACGATTAAAAAATTAGAAATCATACTTAATTGGTTGATTAATTACACAGAAGTACCAGGCTGTCAAAAAGACTGCGTGCAGATGGGAAGTGTGTCAAGAAAAAAAAAAAAAACTGTCTATTCATGCCAGCCTACCGTCCGCAAAAATTCCAAAAGTTACTAATTAGTTAGGAATATTGCTGATCTTCTGATTTTTTATATTATTCACAGTCCCTTACACACGTTGAAGTCACAAATCAATTTGCACCGCTGTTTTCAAAGAACTATCTCAATGCAAAGACGTTTGTGACGTCAACTCGGTATCAAACCCATTCCTCTTCACTGCCCAGTTATGGACCAAATTATAACCACTTTTCCAGTTTTTTAAAGCCAATGAAAAAGTGAAATTTCAAAATTTAATTTCAACCAAAAACAACACGATGCTTTTGGGACGATCTTATTTTTTATGTTTTGTTTACAAACCTCACCGGTAAACCGGCAGGGTAACCGCTAGTGCTCCACTACGGGGGCCCCCAAGACGTGAAATGAAAACATCCATAAGTAATGATACAAAAATTAAATACAAAAAAGCGATGACAAGGCGAAAAAGAGAATAAAAAAGTTGAAAAGTTTGTTGAGGTGATAGGCACTTTAAGGGACAAGAATTAAAAGATCAAGCCCCGGCAGTCAACCCTAAGGATGTGAGAGTGCGTGACGTCACGTTATTTTGAGACAGTTGTAACGGACTATTCAACTGAACAGGAGTACCCAGCGAAGCGCTCTTCAAGAAAAACCGCTCTTCCACCATTTTTTTCCTGGCTGGCACTCCATTCCATCAACCCTTCTGCTTGCTGGTTGCGTTGGATTTAATTTTGCTCTTTGGCTGCGCACCATTAAATTCCTCTGCTTGCTGGGAAAATTTCCATGAATACTCGCCGAAAACAAATTTTCTGGTTAATTGTTGACTGAAAAGTAGCATTACTGAAGTAGGGATGGTCTTGCCCCTGAAATGATGGTTGTACGTTCGTGCACGTGGTAGCCTGTGTGGCAGACGTATTTGCGGTAAGACAGGTTATGCACGTGGTACCTTAGTGGTCGTAATACAGCTCACTTTGTTGTCATTTTGCTGTAAGCTTTGTTTATCTGTCATTGAGAACGCTAACAAAACCTGAGTGAAGCTTGAAAATCGAGCAGGATTTTGAGGTTGTAGAGCCGTGTAAATGCGATGATTTTTAGCACGATGCTAGCAGAATTATCGACTTTCTACGTGCCAAGGCTGGGAGGCGAGCAACCTTTGGAAGTAGGAGAAATTCGGCTAAATTCTGGAGGCATTAGGCCGTGAGCGGTCTTGGAAGTTGCACGACTGGTCTATTTATATTAAATGTGACGACGCATGGGATCTCAAGAGAAAATCGAAGCGTCCCAAAAACCCATCAAATCACTCAGGACAATAGAAAATAGAAGGTGAATGAACTTTATTTATCTCGCTGTCCATAAAATGGATTTTCGAAAAGAAACATCGCGATTTGAAGTGTTTATGGGGCATTTTCCTCGGTCAGTTGAAAAGGCCTTTACAACTGTCTCAAAATAACGTGACGTCACGCGCTCGCGCATCCTTAGGGTTGTCTGCCTGCCTGTGGATCGGGAAGGTGTTCTTGCTTTTGTGTCATGTTAATGGCATTCAGCAATGCGTTTACATGCTGCTTGTTATAAAAACATGAAAATTCTGTTATTCTAATTTTTCTTTCTCTTTTAACAAGTTGCTTGATATCTGTAGCTGCTAGGAAAGGATCGGCTAAATTCAAATATGTTCTTTGAGTTTTCGCCAAATGCAAATTTCAACCAGAAGAACTCAGAAGTTTACTGTTTGCCTTAGACGTCATGACCGGTAATCTTAGCAGAGAAATAGCGTGACACATTGGTATTCCAAACTGACCCCATGCGAATTCTTGGTTATATATCTTCTTTCGTTAATTAAAAGCATGGCAACCGATCACTTGAATGAAAACCAACGCAAGAGGAAGAACGAGAGAAAATAACGAGGATAGGATAAGCCAGTTAATTTGAAAAATTGAGAAACAAATACAGGACAATCGTTGAGAAATATATTGTCTCCTTACGGCCATGTATTCTTTTGGTCATCAGTCTCGAAGGAACGTTTCGGAGTTATTGTATCAGTTGTATACACTATGACTATACTCTAAATGCAAAATTTCTCCAATTCTCCATCCATGGCAGACGTTATGCAGCGTTTAGAAATGCGACAAGGCAAACTGAAAACGGTTAGTTACCTCATGAAGTGTCTTTCAAGGCACAGTTTGCAGAATCTGTGTCCGCATACTTCGGTTAGAACCGACACTTTTAATGGCAGATGACAAATTGGACACAGCCAATCGTCTTCTATATCTTCCACAAACTCTTCATCGTATCCGCCGAGTGCACAGCTCCCTTCCATTTCTGCCTTGTTCTGATAGAACTCTCCTTGCATCTGGTCACACATGACCCTAACACTTGATAACACCAGTAGCGACCACAAACAATGTTGCGCGATTGAGCATGTCACGCTTCTGAGGAGTTGTATTACGGAAGTGAAGTTTAAAAATAAATTGGTGCCTTGTTTAGCCAAACTAAGAATCCACAAAACGTTGTTCAGCCACGGACAGCAACACCTGTGCTTTCAGTTCCCAAATTATTCGCGAATAATGGTTGCTCAACTATGTTTCAAAGGTGCGGCGCAAGAGAAGATTGGCAAAAAAATGGGTAGGTGACTCCGATCTTCTTTTTGCTTAAAGGAATGCCTGTTCCTCGCGGTAAACCGTATTTCTCATCAGATTCTTTTCAATCCCTTCATTCGCTATTTACTCAGAATACCTGAAAGGTATCCGAGTTACGAGTTATAATCTCGGTTGACTTTGTTCCGTGCAGTAATTACGAGGTGGCGATTTCATTGGCTAAAAGCAATGCACTGGACCCCTTCGAGCAATACATTTCACTTCCTTTTCATTAAACGAAACAACTTTTTGCAACAACAACAACAAATAGAAACAGCCGTGGTGTCGAGTGTCGTTGGAGAGGATTTCTGCGAACGGGAGGCTTCAAACAGCCTCAATTCTTACAGAATTCGATGAAAATCCGGATTTATAACACGGAGTGAAACAACAAAGCGATGGGTGTTGTGTTGGGGCTTCAGTGTGACATATTTAATTTCGTTTGCTGATTCAGAAACTCAAAGCTCATGTTCAACGTGATGGCAAATGATAGAAATACAATGGCAGCGCTAGCTAAAGAGTGAAAATGCTGGATTCAGCCTTCTGGAAATGTTAAGTATGAAAGAGACATTTGCTTTAATCTGGCCTGTTAACAACATGATGAAATCGCCAGTACAGAACTTCCAGCAGCGGTATGTTGCATGGAAATGGCCGAAATTTTTTAGTTTCTTTCAGCTAGACAGAGCTGAATAACGTCTGCGCATGCGCACGTTTTGGCGGGTCGACGGCAATCTCGTTCCCAGAGTCTTCGTTCCCCTTGACCAGCGGGTTGGGTTACGAGAGACTCTGGGATAATCCGGCTGGTCAGCAACCTGGTTCTGGTCATTGCTGTCTAAGGTCTTCCTTTGGATAACAATCTCGTTCCCAGAGTCTTGTGTATGTATCCCCTTGAACAGCGGGTCGGGTTACGAGAGACTCTGGGATATAATAAATCCGTTTTCGACGAACAAGATTCTTGTTATGACCACTATTGCGCAGGCGTAGGAGTAGGTGTAACGCCAAAATGGCGGAGAGAGTGGAGGATTTGTTTCACGATGGCATGCAATTTTCTTTAGCAAAATTAGGATATCCCAACCTAGAACTGAAAAAGGAACAATATGACGTGTTGGAGCGATATGCCTGGACAAAAATCTGTGCTAAATATGTTACCAACGGGCTGTGTTGTCAAGTGTTGCCAGGGATTTCGATGAGAATTTGTGTAACGTGGAAATGTACATACATACATACATACATACATACATACATACATACATACATACATACTTAATTGACCGCTCCCCACAGGGGCTTTTCAGGGCCAATGAAACACAACGAAACGACAGAACAGAACAACAATAACTGTTAAGAATCCCAACTGGCTGGAGGCAAACCAGTTGGCTATTTACAAGTGCGGCTAGGAAGTTGAACCAGGGACTACCAGGATCAAATTCAACGAGTGGTCAGAGCGGGTCTTGAACCCGGGATCTCCGGATCTCAAGGCAAGCGCTCTAACCACTATGCCACACTGCCTCCTCGATTGTGTCGCTGTTGAATGCACTGATCCGGGATTAGTTTCAAATGTTAAAAGACTGTCTTTGTTTTGTATCGTGGAAGATGAATGAGAGCGAAACACCAGACTCTAACACGAGATTCTTTCCAAAATAATAAACTATTCTTTTAATCATAAAGCTATGTCTTCGTTGAAGGATCTTTCACGTTAGATTCTTCGTCACCAGAGAAGGTTTAGGATTCTTTTCAAAAGAAGATGAGTTCTTTGGGTAATAGTTTCCTTGCTGTTCTAAAGAAGTAGAGGTCTTGAGGGAAGTATCATTTTGCTGCTTTTCATTATTTTGTATAAACAGAAAATGACTGTTCTTCACCAAATAATGACAATTTTTGAATAGAGATGTATACTTCTAGTTGATTAAACATGTTGATTTTTAGAATCCATGAACATATAATGTGCTTTCAAAATTTAGGAAATATATATACATTGTACATACATACACAAGGCAATACATACAAGCCATAATCACAAAAACAACTCTGTTAAATTTCACTAAAATAATTAATGTTGCACAACAAATACCTTAAACGCCTAAAAACACTAATGATTTCGAAAAATCTATGCGGCATGAAAAAATCAGCCGAACTATTTAGCAAATGAGATAAGTCCATAGAAATGAAAACAGCTTGTAAGCACAACCTAACATGCAATAGAAATTCTCTTGAGGGGATGGTGTAGATCTTAAAGTGAGTGAAATGAAATAAACGATAAGTGTTACACAAAACAATTTTTGTAATTAAAATCGATCACTGCCCATTTTCCTTATATCACTTCTATCCCAACAAAAAAATTTAGCCGATATGGAACTAATTCAATGCACACACCCAAAAAACCATCATTAAACAGGGCTGTCATTAAATTTTCACCTGCAATATATCAAAAACCGATTATAGTTTTCATTTCCTTCACAATGTGAGCTCAGGGTTAACAGCTGGCACAGGTGAACGTTCTTTATGGCAGCCCTGTGAAAACTTTCCAGTGTGACAATTTAATTGACAACATTAGTAATAGTACAAATTACTACATAACATAACATGGTTTGACATGGTATGAGTTAATTGCCTGACCCTTGCCTGACATGGTCATGTTCTGTACTATTTCTTGCCTGTTATGTGACAAATCAAGAAATGGACTTGGTGTGTTTACGTGTCAGGGTTTCCAATAAGTTTTAAAGTAGAAGGGACCTTGCGACAGAGTGAGCGGGCACCCCTATATAATTATAGTCTGGCTTTTGATCTTGAGACCTCCTTTGAGCAATGGCGTGTACTGTACTCAGTGTTGACGGGTGCTAGTACCCAGGTCCCAGTTTCTAATAAAACCCCTCCATGTAGGTTAGTTCAAGCTCCTGTGGTGGTGTGAAGAAGCATTGCCCAAGTCACAAATGCCAAAATTCAAAATGTGTTTATAACAGCTTTCCGTACATTGTACAGTAGCGCACTGTATTCACGCAGATCTTTACAAGTCTACTTACCAGAATTTCCAATGTGGGGCATAAGTCGGACGTTTGCGGCGTTTCGGAGAGGAATCATGTTGATTTTCTAGCGATCTCTTCGCATTTGATAACATGTTTTGTTGCTCGAAGAAAAACCCGCAGAATATTCAAATTTTGCTGTTTGTTTTGTCTGATGATGTCCCGTCGCGTCGCCTCGCTATGTCATTGGTCGCTTATAACAATGGAGCTGTTCGAGAAGCCGCTGAGGGGATGGGGTAAGTGTTGTACATGAAGTGACTGTACCTCCATCGGGTGGAGTTAATTTGACCTCGGACCCAAGCTCCGTGTCCTCGTCGGCGATCATAAGCGGTTAAATTCATCAGCTATCGTGGAAATCGAAGCACAAAATGCTCATTTCCAGCCAAGTGCGTGGGGTTTTTTGACGATGAAACATTCACGGAGGTTCGCAAATGATGTGGCTTTAGCTTTGCGTGAACAAATCTTGGCTGGGATGGATTTTCGAGTCGCAAACCGCCTCTGAGCTGACAACGGTCGGAATCGTAGTGTGCAGCCTTGACTTCGTCTTAGAACATTGAAAACACCGACTTCCCGAAACTGTAGAATAAGCTCCAAAAGGCACAAGAATACACCAGAGGTGAGTCATTTTGATTCATTTTATTGAATGAAAGTTAAATTGAGCATTTTTTAGGCTCTATAATCGACGGTATTTGATTTCCCATACAAAGTCTTATAACGCGTTTAAATTCTCAACGGCTGTCTGTAGTGACGCGAGCTTGGGCTGCCTATGGTGAGAGACGATTCCATTCCATTAGATTTAATACGTTCTCACTCTTTGCTTTGGCTCCAAACTAATCAACGAACGGTCAACCAATCCAAACAATCATTAACAATCATACGGTGTTCTGTGAAACCAGAGTTATTAACTCTGATGAAACCCCTCGTGTCTCGCGGCAGTCACCTCGTGACCGAAATCGATTGCTCATGTTCAGACTTTCATCCAATCAAAAACTTTATCCAAACGGATTATCCCAGAGTCTCTCGTAACCCGACCCGCTGGTCAAGGGGAACGAAGACTCTGGGAACGAGATTGTCAATGCGTGAGATCGACGTCTTTGGTCCGCAGGCGTGAGACTCATGCATAATGCGTGAGAGTTGGCAGGTATAATGTTTGATGGACGTTGGGATTTCCCCTCCCCCTTCCCTCTCTCGCCTTTGAAATACCCCCTTAGTGGCAATTTATTCCTCTCCCCAAACTTTCTCTGCTTCAGAAATTCAAGATGGCGGCCAAAAATTCCGGGGAGGATTATGCTCAGCCTGTGACCACTAAAATATGTCTGCACTGCAGGCTAAATTTCATCTCAACAGCACTAATGGAAGCTTTACATTTCACATGCTCCGGCAGCATGTTCAAGATTTTGGCTCCGGTCACGGTAACCAAAGCTTTTCCAGTAGTAATCTGTTCTTGCTAGCGGTAAAGCCAAGTCATATCTTGACTTTCTGTGATTATTTAATTCTCAACCTGGGATAATGCAATTCTCGTGCCCTGATTGGTTCACTCAATCTCGGTTATCAGCTCATATACCTTGGTTTGACCTTATATGGTAAATGATTGATCTACGTGTTGCCAAGCTAAAAGTTTTTTCGCCGGAAAGCAAAATTTCTCTCTGAAGAAAGCAAAAAAAAAAGTTTTTCTGGACAGCTGGGTTAAATTCCGACGTTTAGAAGTACGCGAAAAGGTAAGAAATGTTTTTGTGACGAGCCTGCGTCTGTCTGACCACAAGGTGTTACACGACATCGCATCGGTTCTCATCAAGTTTTTTTGATTTCGCTCGGATTTGCTCGTTTTTTTCGCTCGTATTTCGTACTTTCTAAACTTTTGGAGTTTAAAG
>NC_090872.1:7952674-7962674 GCF_036669935.1 Montipora foliosa
GAAAGGTTTACGGGACTTTCGAGAAACGGGCTTCAGGTCATTAAACAAGATTCATGTGGCAATTGTCCCGCCATACTACTGGGATCTAAATTGTCGAAACGGAGCATATTCGCGATTGCACCGAAAGATCTGTCATATGTTAACCACGGTTAATAATATTAACATCTTACTATCCGAACGCTAGGGCCGTACTATGTACTTATTGACTGAGTGGGAGGGCCGGACGGGAAAATATTTGGCCCGAGGTCATGGCGTACGGACCGAGGGCCAAATATTTTACCGTCCGGCCCGACCTAACTCAGTCAATAAGCATTTTATCATATGACCACCGCGCTTTTCCCTTTTTTTTTCCGGGTAACAAAATTCAGAATGTTCACTGACATCGCTCATTTTGACCGAAAAGTCGGGATTGATATAGCAATTGCAACAAAGTTGTTTTAGTTTGCATTTCGCGCGCGCTTTCATTGCAAAACTTTTGAGAAAATCCCCGTATGAGGGCCGTACGCTATCCTAGCAGGGCCGGACGGCTTTTTCCGGCCCTGCTCGCGCCATCGCGTACGGCCCTCATACGGGGATTTTCTCAATAGTTTTGCAATGAAAGCGCGCGCGGGGCCGTACGGGTCATATGATAATGAAGAATATTGGCTCGAGGTCGAGGCAGCTGTACGGACCGAGCGCAGCAAAGACCGTACAAAAACGACCGAGGGCCGGCCAATATTCCACAGCAAGGTCCCGAGCAAGTTAGGTTAGTAAGTTGTTTATTATATGGCATCGTTTCTTTTAGCAAGATATAGGAAACTTCTCCTTTTAGTGAATGCCCATAATCTTCGTCATCCTGTTCTATCAGCAAACTTTGAAGGGTAGCCTTTTGCATGTGAAACCAAATTCCGCTTGCTAAAATTGTGCCGTTGTGATGAAACAATTAAATTAAGTTTTTTTTAAAACTTTTTTGTGCTTCGTTCAACTTGAATTTCCAGGGAGAGAGTAAAATTACGGTTACGGACCGCTTCCATGGTAATGGTCCGTACTGTAAAATCCCGACCGAAAACCAGCTAATCAGCGTGCTTCATGAGAATTTCTTGCCATATAATAAACATGTTTATTTTGTGGGTCTTTGAAAAAAATTATTCGTGCTTATTTATTCCAAATTGCACTCGAAGTCATGTGATTACATATAAAAATGAAATGAAGAGATTCGTCGTATCATAAAGTCATTGTTTCAAATCGTTCCGAATCTAAAATGTGCATTTAGTGTCTAGAAATCAAATTGGCATGAGAGAGAGCAGTAATTCAGGGTCATGTGCTCTCGTCATCTACAGTACTTCAATACCTTTTTGCTGCAGCCCATTCCAGCATAGGGGCAGGGAATTGGTGCCAGAGAACAGTTATCCTCAGTATGCAATAAAATCTGTAGAACAAATTGAAATTCATCATTACACGAGAGTGCGATTGACATACAAGTATCACACCCCAGCTAAAACCTCCCTAATCGCAGCTGATTCAGTTTTCTTTCAAAAGTTAGTTCTCCACTAGTTGCACTGGCTTCTTTTTGGACGAATACTTGTATCTAGGTTCTTCAATAAATCCCCGACCGGAAAAAGTTTACCTCAACCAGGCCCCAGTTGATCAACGGTCGGATAACTTTATCCGCTGGACAAAGTCACTATCCAGCAGTTCTAATCTGTGCAAAGATTCAAGTATTTGCTCGCGTAACTGTGAATGTGCATACTCTAAACACAACTAAGTAATAGCGTGTTCGAAAGCGTTTGTCAATGTTTAACGCGAAGTACATTTTCCACTCTGGACTGGATAGCGTCTTCATGATCCACTGGATAAAGTTATCCAGTTTTTGAACTGCTGCCTGCAGATCGCAGAACGACCGCAGAACGATTTTGTGCCTCGAAGGACGAAAACTGTCACGCTAAACGACGAAGCATTTTTGATGGCGAATTGATTGGCAAATACTTCCAGGTAGGAAAACTTCAGAGGAATTCTTCAGAGGTTTTGAATCGAGCTTCAAATTTACTTTGAGACTGCTTTGGTTTCACATTGCTGAGTTCAGTGATTGGCTAAAAATCCTGACACCATATTTTCAGCCAATCGGAAAACCAATTATGACTTGCTTGCAAGCGTTTTCCCGCGCTTGGAGCCGGCAGCTTGTACTTGCTCTGCGTTATGATCGGTTCATATTGTTTTAATCGTCTGTTGTGATTGGCCAACATTGAAGCCTTGGGTGTTGGTTTAACGACACTTTGGTTGCATTCGATCGACCCCGCTGGCCGAAGCAGAAAATACCATAATGCTCTTTGTATAAAACATATGTTTAAATAGCATTTTAGCGGGTGTTTGACCATTTTAATTTGAATCTCCGTAAAAACAAAGGATTTCTGACTTCTATTCCACGTATTCCTTTCCAGAATACGGTCAATCGAACGCACCCTTAATTGAACCTGTAGCAACTGGTATAAGTACTGAATTCTAAAATCAAACCTCCTCTCTTGGGACGAGTTCTCCACAACCATTTGGACAGTTCACTGGAAATCTTTTACAATCATTCTCGTGATCCTAAAAAGATATGACGTTTCATTAGATTGCGACTATGCAGTGACTGAAAGTTTTCTTTCAATCTACCGAGCGAGCGCAAACAAATTTTCTCTCCGGATAAAACATTGGGGAGGATACCATGAGTCCACGATCTTTTCGCCTTTCATTCTCACAATGAAGTTCTTCCCTTTAAGGCGCAAAAATAAGAGCAACTCTTTTACCATACTTGGCGCGAAAGATTGATTCCGTGCAAGTTGTTGAGCGATGTTGCACGTCCTACCGCTCCCTTCCCCAACTTGTCACGCAACAAAAATGATTGTTACAAGTTGAAAAAGAATTGTTTCAAAAGTAAAATCCCGTTCTACTTTTTGCACAAATTTGTCATTTGTTGCGCGTTTGACCACCTCTTATGAAACTTGTCACGCAACATTGTGCCAACAACATGAGTGGTTGATCATCGGTGCAGTCGACAAACATGGCGGACTCTGTGGAAGAGTCCACCATTCCTGAAAAAGAGGTTACGCAGGACGCCGAGGTTGCATTGGAGAAAAAATGATCAGAAGGAAAAAATGGGAGTTAATTGCGGATCTCCAGGCTCATCCATGCCTTTGGAACACAACAAGCTTAACTGATAAACTGTGGAGGAGCTAGGAGAAACATATACATTGAAAACATACGTAAACTAATGAACAAAAAGAGCCGCACCCTTTCGCCGCATAGCGACCATCTTGGCTGCAGACCACATCAACCCGTCAGCCAATCAGCGGGTAAAATTATTCGCGTTAGCGAAAACTTGCAACAATCATTTCCGCGCCTTTAGAATATCGTGCAGCACGTGAGGGCAAAGAATGCCATGTTGAAAGAAAGCATAGATCGAGGGTGGAGCTGAGGCGTCGCCAGGGCAATCACCACAAAAGGCGAGGTTACAATTAGCCCTAACACTAACCTCTTTTGATCTTAGTTCGCCAGTCCATTGACAACCTCTTTGACACTTGATAACAAACGAACGAACCTTTCTTTCGGTTGCTTTGTCTACGAACATATCCTTAAATAAATAAAAAATTAAAAAAAAAACAGCGCAAGTGAAGTGAGAAAAAGCTTTTTTCATGTTTTTGCCCTTTTTACGCAGGGGAACACAAAGAACATACCACCAATCCTGCATTATTAGTCTTGTACTTGAGCTTATTCACAAAGGCTTTGTGTCGCCCTTATTTGCTAAATACTGAAACTAAAACAACTACACAACTCTAAAAACGCACAAGACAAAAAAGCGAAAAGCGGAAATAGCCCATTAAGATGCAAATCTTGTACAGAACTGTGTAATCAGAACGGAATAAACGGCATAAAAGACACCCCCTCCCCCCTTCCCCCCCCCCCACGAAAAAAATCAAAGACGAATCTAAGCACAAAGTAATGAATGCCACACGCAGACCTCGTCTGGGAGTCTTTTTCAAAGGAGTCGCAAATAGTAATAAGCAGTTTCTTACTGTCACTTAAGGTATTGTATTGCAACAAGTATGCAATGGACACGAATGCATGGGAATTTTTCCATGTGGAAATTCTTTCCCAACCATGAGTCCAATCGCAGGAATACAAACCTGACCCCAGTTGCTCAAAGACCGGATAACTTTATCCGATGGATAAGTCACTATCCAATTGCAACAGTTTCAATTTGTGCGTTACAAACAAAGATTTTAAGTATTTGCTTGTGAAACTGTGAATATACATACTCTAAGGACATCCAAGTAAAGGTGTGTTCGAAAACGTTTGTCAATATTTAACACAAAGTATATTTTACACTCTGGATAGACCGGTGGCTCAGTTGGTTAAGCACCCGGCTGCCATGCGGGAGGTCGTGAGTTCGACTCCGGCCGGACCAACACTCAGGGTCTTAAAATAACTGAGAAGAAAGTGCTGCCTTTGTAATAACATCCGCAAATGGTTAGACTTTCAAATCGTCTCGGATAAGGACTATAAACCGTAGGCCCCGTCTCACAAATATCTTTGACGTTCATAAGTTCCCTGTGGGACGTTAAAGAACCCGCACAATATTCGAGAAGAGTAGCGGATGAAGTTCCCGCGGTTGTGGCTGTCCTTTGTGAGTGTATGGGTGGGTGGGTAGAGCAGGTACAAATCAGCTGTATAGCTGCCAATACTTCAACCTGCTCGAACAAATAAATAACAAAAAAACAAACAAACAAACAAACAATGCTTGCTTAACACAAGTGAACTTACTTTGTCTCGTGTCAGGATGTTTTGGTCCAGAGGACAAGTCAGCTCTTGTCCATCGGCCTCCTGCCTGTTCATTGAAAAAAAATCGTACCATCAAACGAAAATATACCACCCCAAAGTCCTGTATGGTCGGGAGGGGCTTGAAAATCTAAAAGCATCTTAACAAGTTGGAAGGGTGGCCTCAGTGCAAGAGTTACTCCAGATCTCGCGTTTCTTTTCTTTTACACAAATTGCCGTGCCTTATAAATTGGATAATAATAATAATTAATATTATTATTTATAATTTCTGGTTTCGTCACAAGGGTTGGGTAAAGCATCAACAAAGAAATCATTTTTTGAAATGGTTAACAAATGATAAATGATTGATTAATTACACAGGCTGTCAAAAAGACTGCACATACATATTGAAGCAAAGGAAAGTGTGTCCAGGAAGAAGACTGTCTCTATTTATGCCAGCCTATCGTCAGCAAAAGTTCAAAAGTAAGAAATTAGCTAGGAATATTACAGGTATTCAGCATTTTTTATAATTATTATTGTTCACAGTCCCTTACACCTCTGAAAAATGCTATTATCCTTGTTAGCAACAGAAAGCAAGATCTGGGGGAGTGGGGTGAGAGAGAGGTGCTTTTTTTCAATTGTGCAGTGTAGGGGAAGGGGCTATGAAATATAAGGAGACCAATAACTGGTCTCCCCCACCCTATACCCACTTGGTAGATTTATCCTCTCTCCAGATTGCAGTTGATATAATTGCAAAAAAAGATGACAACATGTAGTTTAAATAACCACAAAATCTTAACAAGTAAACAGGAAAGTATACACCCTTTTAATAAGTCTAATATATGCCGTTTTCTGCTAATGATGTCAAACTCTTGCTTTCAAACTTTATTTAGAAATGTACAAAGGCCTAAAACTATTCCGATTTCTTTTCTTGTTTGAAGCCTTTGTACATTTCTGAATAAATTTTAAAAGCATGAGTTTGACGTCATTAGCGGAAAACAGCATATATTAGACTTAATAAAAGGGTGTATAGGACAGGAAACACTATAGTCACTTTTTCATTATTCCAATGGTATCCTTTATCCACAGTTTACTCGAATTTAACATATTTGATTGTTGTGTTTTTGCAATTTTATTACAGGTGCTCTCCCCGACCACCTTCAACAAAGTAATTTACACAATAGTCAGCCCCATAAAATATATATTTTATGTGAAATGGTTGTGATTGTCCTCTTAATTAACACTTTCTCTCCTAAGATTGAGACTCTCAGATTTTATTCTGTCTAACGCCATAAATTTTAATCACAGATTGGGGGCGCTTCAGCTGTTAATGGGTTCAAGGTCACGTGAGTGGCACAAATTTTACAAAATTAGCAGTCTCTTGTCTCGTGGCCAAGATGCTAAGAGGCATGGGTCAGTTCCTGAGATGATGTCAAGAGCTGCTTTGCATTTAATTTTTTTTAAGGTATTTCTTCTAATGGGAAGCTGTTTATAAAGTCACTTCAGGAATAGGTCAATGCCTCATACCAGCCAAGTCCTGCGACAAATTACTTCTTATTTTCATTAAATTTAACCACACACTAAAACTGGAATTTTCAAGTGAAAACAGAAGAATCTTTTTGCAATGGGTGAATAGATTAATCTTAGCAAAGAACAACATTTCAGCTTAGGGGCACTTTAAAGGAAACATGCCCATTTGCATGTTATACAACCATTTCTTAGGCCAAGCAAAGTGTTTTATAACACCCAAGGGCTGTTTCATTTTCTCTCCCAAATAAGACTTTTTCAAAGATAAAATACAGAACAATGTTTAACTAAACCAGCAGAAAAGAATGCGCTTGCCAGCTTGAGGAATAAGAATTAAAAGATCAAGAAAGGTGTTGGCTTAACTGTAGAACGCCTGGCTTCTCCAAAATAGTAATACTAACAAAAATTGCCTCTACATGGCTATGCAGCTAATTATTCAGTTATGTGCAATCACGAAAACTGTGGCTACATGGCTAAACAGCCACCTGGCGATGTGGCTAAGTTCAAACAATGGCAAAAAAAACCTTAGGGTGTACCTTGTTCTTAAAGCAGGCATCCCATAGTGATGATCATCACACTGATTCTCGCTAAAGATAGTAGTATAATGGAAACTTACATATCTACATAGCCACAAAGTTGTGGTGCTGTGTAGCATTGTAGCCACGTAGCCCCATAGCCAAGTAGCCAAGTAGCCAAGTAGCCGCGGAAGCCACAGTTTAAGCATTTGCACATAAACAGCGTATTGCTTCAGTCAATCACTCATTTAGCCACTAGTAGCCGTGTAGCATTGCTTTGAGTGGCCGGGCATTCTGCAATTACTCCTAGGTGTTCTTGCTTTTCATATCTTGTCCATGGCATTGCAAGTGAAACAGCAACAGCAAATAGCAAGTTGCTGCTTTTCATTCAAGCAAGAAAATTTTGTTATTCTGTCGATGCTTTCTGTTTTAAGAAGTTACTTGACGTCTGTAGCTACCAGGCAAGGAATCAGCTAAAATCAAACAAGTTTCCTTGATTTTTGGCAAAATGCAAATTTCACTATTTCCTTCAGGGATAGTACAAGAGAACAGATCAAGGAAAGTATAGATAGAGTGTTTTCAAGTGATGTCATGGTGGCCATGTTGGCGTTCCTAGACAATAGAGCATCGGCCATGTTGGTGTACCCAACTAATTCTCTGGGAACTGAGCTCTATTATGATGCAAACGTTTTCTTTTATTTCGGAGGAAAAACAAGGTTACCAATCATGCAAGTGAAAATACTCTATAAACGAGTTGATAATTTACAAGTTTGCTTCATCAGCATGAGGAAATCTAATCGATCAACCCAGAACTGAGTGATGAATAATGAAATACCTATCTGAAAGTTTGAAAAAAATACAGGACAATATATATGGGTTATTGACCAAGCTTGTTAGGTCAAGATGGCTGGATATTGGCCAAGTTCTTTTTTTGCGTGTCAAGGTCAAGGTCCATAAACATGCAAAAAAAGAACGAGGCCAATATCTGGGCATCTTGACCGAACAAGCTTGGTCAATAAACGATTTATTATATGACTTAAAACACCAAAAAATGATCTTTGATCTTGTGGGACCAAGTGAGAAATCCAGAGTGGGCAGTATCGCTCCATCTTGCCCTCTCGGGTAGCCAATCACAGCATGCGATTTGGTTCATCCTGCCCGCTCACAGAGCTAGTAATATAATGTACCAGTCAAATTGAAGCTTCAACATCCTCTCCCGGGCAACCCCTTGACATTTGAAGTTTTGGAAAATTTTTGTTTAAATGACCCCCTCCCCTGGCCAAAAAGCTGTTCAAATGCCTCATCATAGGTCCATTTCAGGTGATCAAATGCCCCCACCCCCAGGAAAATTACCAAATTACTTTTTTAACTTTTCAGTAGCTTCTACTATGCTTCTGAAGCTGTGTATGTAAACACGGTTTAATAGACAACACCAAGGAGAACCAGGGCCCTAGGGACATGGCACAAGGAGGACAGGTAACAGGTATAAATATCTCTTTCTGTAGGCCTTTGCTTTTCAACCACTCAGCCACGAATACCGAATTTGAATGCATCTAACTTCGTCTCCGCCAAAATTTCACCTTTGTGGAAACGTAACATGAAATCGAGGCTAACGAGCAAATTTCCCACCCCCTGTGAGTGGTGATCAAATGCCCCGTCCCCGGGAAGACTAAGATGATCAAATTCCCTCCCCTCACGGGCAGGAAAAGGAGTCAAAATGAAATGCCCGGGGTATTCCCGGGGCGGATGTTGAAGCTTCAATTTGACTAATACATAATAATTCTGTATTCTTTAGGTTAGCCTCGAAGGAGCCTCTCGGAGTTATTGTATGCACTACAACGATAACGTAAATGCAAAATTTCGCCATTTTTCCATCCATGGCAGAAGTTATGCAGCATTTCTTCAATGTATCTCTAAGTGAGCAATACGACAAGACAACGCAACTTACGGTTAGTTACCTCATGAAGTGTCTTTCAAGGCAAAGTTTGCAGAATCTGTGTCCGCATACTTCGGTTAGAACCGACACTTTTAATGGCAGATGACAAATTGGACACAGCCAATCGTCTTCTATATCTTCCACAAACTCTTCATCGTATCCGCCGAGTGCACAACTCCTTTCCACTTCCGCCATGTTCTCTCGCATCTGGTCACATGACTAACAAATAAATGTTGCCAAACCACAGGTAGCCCAAGCTCGGTATACGATTTATAGACTTCGCATAGGAAATTAACATTAACTTTGAGCTAAAACTTGGCCAATGACAGTGCAGAATTTAATCTGATCGCCATCAAGCTATAACGGCCGTAGCCACACATCTAGCCGAGCGCATGGGAAGATTATAGAAAGGCGAACATTATTTGGGAATTATCCGCCCAAAATCGCTGTGTGGTCCCGGAGTGGAGTTCATGTGATAGAAAATTTATCTAGCCTTAGGGCTGTGGAGTTTTTATGGCGATTCGGTCCGTTGCCTTGTGATGCGAGAGCAATTTGTGGGACGAGATCTCCGCGCCACCAGCCTTTTTCCTCTTTATGGAACTAACGCCATCGTAAAAATTCGTAACCCTCAAACCCATCTAAAACGGACACAGTTTGCGGTCCGATTGCACAGAAAAGACGAGGACAACTGTACGTAGAGGTAAGTGAAGTTTATTTACACATTTACAGCTTATTTTAGTATTAAAAGCTCAAAGTTAATTTTCCCGTACAAAGTCTATAAATGGTATTCCGAGCTTGGGCTGCCTGTGGCCGAGAAGCCAGTGAAACGTTGCTCAGCCATCTGTGCTTTCAGTTCCCAAATTATTCGGGAATAATGGTTACTCAAGTATGCTTCAAAGGTTCAGCAAGAAAAGATTGAAGGAAAAAGGCGTAGGGGGCTTCGATCTTCTATAATTTTTGCCCAAAGGAACGCCTATTCCTCGCGGTCCTAGTAAACCGTATTTCTCACCACAGTCTTTTCAATCCATTCATTCTGCTTTCGCCGAAAAGAAGAAAAAATTGAAACGCTATTTCGTTCATACTGGAAAAAAAAACAGGGGTGAACCAAACATTACATGCATCTGAAGACAGCTCAACCTTCTAACTATTTTTATTTGTATTTTCCGCGCACCGATTGCAAGAGTCATATATCTTTTTTTCTGGTGGAGTTACGGCAGGTAGATCGGTAGATAGTAGGATGGATGGATGG
>NC_090872.1:7967674-7980174 GCF_036669935.1 Montipora foliosa
GAGCAAGTGCGGCATCAAACTACAGCGCTGGAGGTCGTTGATTGAACCCCAGCGGCATCGACCAGCACTCAGGGACGGTTTTATAATAACTGAGGAGAAAAAGGCTGCCCTTGTAGTGAAGCAAATAGTTCAACTTTTACTTCTTATGGGATAAGAAGGATAAACTGAACGTGCTGTCTTACTACCCCTTGTTCATAACTGAAATTCTCTGGGACGTTTAAGAGCTTCAAGTCAGTACTGTTCGTAAAGAGTAGGACAAGAAGTTTCCGGTGTTGTGCCTGGACTTTGAATCCTATCGTCTTTCACCCTTCGCCTTTGTACAAGACCAGTCAAGCGAAGGCAAAAAATGCCATGTTGAAACAAGTATAGGTTTTAAAGGAGGTCATCGCGTTTGTGACGTCGAGTCGTTGCTGGGGCAATCATCACAGCGGCATCAAAGCGGGGTTACAATTAGCCCCAATACCAACCTCTTTTAATCTGAGTTCGCCAGTCCATTGACAACCTCTTGGACACTTGATAACAAACGAACGAACCTTTCTTTCGGTTGCTTTGTCCGGGTAGATGTCCTTAAATGAAAACAGCGCAAGTGAAGTGAGAAAAAGTTACTACTTCTGCCCATTTTGCTGACACAAGGGGCACACAGGAAAGGCCGCATTATTGGACGATTTGTTTTGTTTTGGTTTGTGCAAGTTCATAAGGGATTTGTGTTGCTCCGGCTCATTTGCTAAATAAATCAAATACAACTACAGTAGCTAAACCTCTTCGTTGATGTAAGCGAGGGTGTCTATCACCCAACGTAACCTGCATCGTAAAGCTCACATTTTAAATGGAATACAAGGAATTATTGGTTTAATTTACCACCGGCGGCTTAACGTCACAGTCGTACCATTTCAGGTCTTGTTCGATCTCGTGACTAACAAGTGCAGGCTGGATGGTAACAGGAGTTTGCGAAGGTCGTCTCTGCCATTTCAATGGCCGGCATCGCTTTTTTGTTCAGGAAGAAATGCAATTTGGGGCAAATTGAGAGAAGGGACATTCAGATTTTCACGTGACAAATGCTGATATGACACGCTTTGTGGATCAGCAGTTTTTTTGTGTCAAAGTATTCTATCTGCATTTTTGCAAAAAGACACCCAAAGTATTTAATTAAGTAAACAATGTTCTTTCCGTACAAATCAACAAGAGGCAATGGACCATACAATAGGCCACTTGCACTAAGAGGTCACGTGATTTGTCTTGGCCGCCATGTTGGAGGGCATACTCTTGCCCTCCAACATGGCGGCCAAAACTACTTTTTGCTTATATCTTGTTAAATGTTTGATAGTTGAGTTCAGATGTGCCATAAACGTTACCACATCATCTTTTCAACATTTTCCTTAAAGTTCAAGTGCAAAATTTGTCTCAGAAAGCGGTAATTCATATTTTAAAAAAATCAAGTTTTGGTCACGTGACCAGCTACGGACTTTCTCATTTTAAGCAAATGGTGCGGATTTGAAAAACCAAATCACTATTATTTTGTTTAAGAGATGACCCACTAATAGTGTTTCGAAGGCAAAATCATGTAACTTTCATTTTCATAAAAACGATGTCACATGACCTCTTAGTGCAAGTGGCCTATTTAATGCCATCACTGGGCAAAACTTCCTACACTAATTCTCCTCAAAGTAACAACTTCACCTGACTCAAGTTCCTGTATTCTTATTTCTTTGAAGAATGCCAACATCAGTATATTCATCCCTTTATTTTTGACTTGCCTAACGCAATGAACTTACTTTGTCACGTATCAGGATGTTTTGGTCCAGAGGACAAGTGAGCTCTTGTCTATCTTTCTCCTGTCCGTTTATTGAATAAATCATATCATCAAATGAATATTTACCTTCAAGTCCCCCGAGAATGGAGAAGTCTTGAAGGCCCAAGGACGAGGAGGAAGGGTCAACACAGATCCAAGGTTACTCTTGCTATCGAATTTCATGTCTTTTTTGCAGAAATTGCCCGATGTAGTGAAGCAGAGGAAAATGTGCCAACATGTTACCTGTATTTATTCAATTCAAGGTAATTTATCATCGGCAAAAGTTTCAAAGGTATAAAGAAGTTGAAAATATTGCTGCTGCTATTCAGGCAGTTCACAGAGTCTTAGGGCGCTTTCCTTTTGCCAGAACTGAACGGTCAAACCCGTCAATTTGCAAAGAAAAAGCAACAATTTGAAGGAATACATGCATGATAATCCCTCGCATTCTTATGGAGGAATATGTATCATCCACGAAGTATGTTAATTTGAAGGAGTTGTAGAGTTACTCCTTCCAACTGCGCGGTCTGGTCGCTCAGTTCTGTCTAGTGGAAAGCGCCCTTAGTTTCCCGATAAATCTTTTTTCTCTGGTGGGGCAGTGCACTAGCGGGGAGGGGAGGTAGATTGAGTCGACAGCGCTTGGATATTTAAATGAAATGGTCTTCGGCCGTTTGGTGCTGAACGAACGTGTTTATTCTTCCTTACCATTTCCCAATGTAGGAGGTTTTTCACGTGACGTCATCGCCACCATGCTGGTGGACGAAAACAAAAGATCTCTCATTAGCTTCTTTTGTTCGTCCACCAGAAGTCACACATTTCTCTATTGTTATTCCTGTCTCCAGAGATTGGTTGAAAACGTCCTATATGTCTTTCTTATGTGGTACCTTCACGCCAAGTATTTTGTAGGCAAGGAGCCTTATTGAATACACACAGAAACCCATAAGGGTTGAAACGTGTGACGCGCGTTCACAGCTTCCGAATATTCAGTGCGAACTCATTGGTTGAATGTTTCAGTGCTAAGTACCATGTTAGGAAACCCCTCGCTCTTGTTGTTCCAAATATGGTACTTAGTAAATTGAATATTCAGAAGCTTGCTTCCCAGCACAAAAGGGGCCGTTACACGTTTCAACCCTTATGGGTTTCTGATACACAATAACTTGAAATGTAAAAATTCGCTAGTTTTAGTTCTATCCGCGGAAGACGTTATCCTGCATTAACTTTGTTTCTCTACGCGACCAACACAACAAAGTTAAACACAGTTAACTCGTGAAGTGTCTTTCAAGGCACAGTTCGCAGAATCTATGTCCACATTCCCTGGTTTGAACCGGCATTTTTAATGGCAGACGGTAAATTGGGCACAACCAGTCGTCTTCTATAGCATCCACAAATTCGTCATCGTATCCTCCAAGTGCTCCACTCCCTTCCTGTTCCGCCATGTTCTGATGTTTGATCATTGTGGTTCATTCTAGGACCCTTGTATCTGATCACATGGTCCTCCAAGCAATCAATAGGGAGCTTACGAAACGAGGACGACGACGGCTACGAGGACTTCATTTAAAAATACAAGTTCGCGCTATTCATATCACTACGAAACTATTTCAAGTCGTTTCGCGTTAAAAATCTGTTGTAACTGTCGAGGAATCAAACTGGTATGTTTCGGTTGGAAGCGACGAGAGAGAACGGAAATTTCCTCGCCATGAGCTAACGTCTTCAACAGAACCTTGAATTTGGTCATTTCACGCCGTCATTTAGGAGATGACGGCAAAGAAAAGTACCAAAATGTAAAATGCACGTGCAGAGCCATTGTGCTCACTAAACCTATTGTTTTGTAGCGTCGGCGTCGTCGTCGTCGTTTCGTAAGCTCTCTAATAGTGAGCTTTCAGTAGCAACGACGACGGGAACGGCAACGAGAACGTCGTCTTAAAACATAAATTCCCGTTATTGCCATCACTTCGAGACTATTCCGAGCTTTTTAACATGACAATGGTGTGGCAGTCTCTCAAGAATGAAACCGATGTGAGTCACGCTTAATTTAGGGGAGAAAATGAAAATTTATCTCCAAGTGCTGACGTCCCCCACAAAACCTCAAATTTGGCTATTTCATGTTGTTGTTTTGCTGACGACGGCAAAGAAATGGACAAAAATGAAAAACGCACGTGTAGAGCGTGTAAAGTTATTATTTTTGCCCACTAAATATGCAAATTTGTGACGTTCTCGTTGCCGTCGCCGTTGTCGTTGCTACGCGACGGGGAGACATAATGATAATAAACTCATGGAAAACATCATCTAACAAAACAAAACAAAATCGTCGAAAAGACACGTGCAAAGATAAAACTGAAAAACTAACGTTTCAGCATCTCCATCACGCCGCAATTTTCAAGGTTAATTAGCAAATTATGCGATGTGAATCTTAACAACAGTTTCAAGTGTGTTATTATGCAGATTTAGAGACTTGAACCTGTTTTTAATATTGACATCGCAAATTTTTTTCTTTACCTTAAAAATAGTAGGGAGTTTAAACAAGACCAACGGCAACGAAAACGTCACTCCAAAATATAACTTAGCCGCTTTTGCAAGTATTTCGCGATTATTCTGTCTTGTTCACCTTGTACAGTACCGGCGAACTATCTGTAGCTGAGTGGGTACGAACGGATTTAAAGGAAAAGTAGATTAATTGAATGTTTCACTGTTAGGCTCCGTGCAAACGGAAGCGACATTGTTGGGTGTTAAATGTTACGTCCCATTGCACGCCGTGTTGCATGCTGTTGCGTGTTGTTGGGAGGTGTTGCGCAAAGTTTGAAACTAGTCAAACTTTTGAGCCAACAACTCCCAACAATTCCTTTGTTCCCAGATCGCCGTGAAGCGTAGCGCAGCATTGTTGTATCCGTATGCACAGTTCTCTCTCTTCCAACATTGTTGGGGCCACCACGCACGCGCATTAGATAAGGTCTCCAAGGAGATAGCAACGTTTTGTTGAAAACAAAATTGCAGCACAATTTTGAAAGTTCCTCAAGTCTTATGGGTCGTATCTTTCCCATAATACACTGCACGTCCTTACATTGTTTGTAAGTTGTTGCATCGGTTTGCATACAACTGCCAACATCTGCCGAACCAACAACTCCCAACAGTGTTGGATTTTAACTTGTTTTTTCAACAATGTTGGGAATTGTTGCAGCAATGTTTGGAAAATACAAAGCAATCTATGGCTTTCTTTTCCAAATTGAAACTTCATTATCTCTGAAAAATGCATGGTTATCCACATTTTTCATTTTGGATACCAAAAATACTTGCTAAGCTCTGCTATCTCCGCATAGTTTTAAACCGCGCAAAAATATCTGTATTAGTAAGCACAACTCTCGCAATGCGCAGAAAGTATGCTCAATAACAATACAATGTAGTAGGCACCGTCCTTAACAGTCGCTAAGTGCAAACCGCAATCACGTGGCAATCCAAGCGCCTGCCACTCTCAACCAGGCCTCTGCTACATGCCGAAAAAAATTGCAATTTATGCTAATAAGGATTATTACAAATTACATTATTCCTGATTATTCGTCATTTATGGTTATTGAACTAGGCGGTGGCTGGGAGTACAATATTTTTCTCTCATAAAACTGAACTGCCGAAATCAGCACCTTTAAATTGCATCTGGGAATACGTAGAACAAGGAAAAGAAGAATTCAATTTAGATCCCTATTTCACGTCCACAAAAACGCCGCAACAAAACACTAGGCTTAGCAAGAAAAAAGGCAACAGCTATGTAGGCCCATCTTTTATGGGATAATATTAAGCCTTACTCTTTGCGAGCCTCCTAAGATTTTATTTTGTCCAACTCCGACTAACTTCAGACGATCTTACTCACTCATGGGACCCCCTTAGGAACGAAATGGCTAAAACGACTACGTTCATGCAAAACGTATGTCCTTCTTTACCCTTTTCCTCTTCGTGTAACACTTCTAAATTTTGCTCTGTCTGATACCGGATGATTTAAGTGTCCATTGGGGAACCCCTTAGAGGCGAAACGGTAAAAAAGACTTTCTCTTCCATATCTACAAAAACCTTTTTTCAAATGTAAATCTTCTTAACGACCTGCCCTCCAGTCTCCCAAAACAATGTTGAAAGACGGCTGGATAATTGCACTTCTTCCGGAACAAAATTGTTTTTTGGCGGGGTTGGGGGAGGGATCAATGTGGTGCTAGTCCAAAAGTTCTAAAATTCTCTCAACAATACCTCGGTGGAATTTGATCGTTTCCGTGAAAGTAGTCCTGAGAGGGAACGTTCGCAGTGACTGACGTTTCGACAACCTGAGCGAAGTCATCTTCAGATTCAACTGACGGTTGGAAATTTAAACGAGTGATGCTATGGTCTGTGCTGTGATTGGTAGCGGGAAAAGTAATGTGATTGGTTGTAAGGAGAGTGAGTGGTGATTGTTGTATTACGATCCGGTTTGTAAGTGAAGGTCGTAGTAGGTTTGTAAGCTGAGAGGAAAAAGCTGTGTGTAGTTAAGGTTTTCTGTTAAGTAATCGTTTGTAAGGCGCAGGTAGAGGTCAACAGTCCTTCTCGGGACTACTTTCACCAGACGATCAAATTCTATCGAGGTAAGTAACTCTTGGGTTCAAACCATTTCTATTTTAGTCTCAACAATATTTGTCCAGGATTGTAGACTTAGCTTGAATGGCCTAAGTTATGAAAGGTCGTTTGTTTGTTTGTTTTGAATTTCAAGCAACACTTTCGAATTTAGCTTGTATGAAGATGGTGTTGTCCAGAATGTAACCCCGTTTCTTTAGTACATCATGTGATACGAAATCAGCAAATCCCCAATCTTCGTTCACTTTTGCACAGGGCCTCGAGTTCCAAGCTCGTTGTTCCTCGTTTCCTGAGAAGGTTCTGAAGATGTTTTCCCTGTCATTCAAATTTTCATGTTGATCGATTAAGGTAAAAGTTACCCGTTTGGCAAAAGGCCATTTCAAAATAGAATCAAAGTCGCCTTTCAATATAATCAAGTAAATCGACAAATGAGTGTTTTTCCCTGTGGAAGCACCATTCGGAAACAAACGCAATCGAACTTTATAACCACATTCAGTGGTATAAAATGGATCACTGTGTATCTTAACTACGTCTCCTTCTTTAGCCCGTTTTAAGACTTCCTGGAAAGCATCAATCTTCCACGTGTATATGAACGGTTTATTTTCAAGAGCATTGATCCTCTCTTCATGTTTCTTCGTGGCCTCCTTGAACTGCTCTTTAGTATTTCGCAGCTCTTCTTCTGTGTTCTTCAACTTTGCACAGGTCAAGTCAAGGTGGTCTTTAGTATTCCGTAACTCTTCTTCTGTGTTCTCCAACTTTGCACAGGCCAAGGCAAGGTGGTCTTTAGTGTTTCGCAACTCTTCTTCTGTGTTCTTCAACTTTGTACAGACCAAGTCAATATGCATTCGGGTTTCAGAGTTAAGATGAGATTCAATCTCAGGTGGCAGAACCTGCAGCAACAATATATCTTCTCATTAAATGTAATGAAAGGAAACGTGTGCGCGTTCTATTGTGATAAAATGCGTTGATTTCTAATCCAACTAAAGTAAATCCTCTATTAAGCCCCCGCTTCTCAGAGGAAGAAAATTTTAAACCTTAATTTATTAAGCCCCTGTCTTTTAAGCCCCGACTGCCCTCCTCACTTATTCTTCATAACCAAATTAATTACTGACAGCAGGGCTCGACACTAACAGTAGCCAACTAGCCACAGGCTAGTGAAATTTCAGTTTTGGCTAGTAGATTTTGAGCTTCCAATAGCCATTGGCCTATTAAATATTGTGAAGCAGTGGAGTTCTGGACGAAAAGAAAAATGAAAATTATTTCTCATGGATAAGGCAAAAGGAAAGAATAGAAACTAACAACAGAAACTCTGAGCAGATTTTATGGAATTTACTGCCTTAGAAAATGAAAAGTTGAAAAGAAAAAACTAAGAGGAAACCAACGCGGATTACAGTTTCCCCACGCCACGTTACGAACGATTAATCACGTGTGAAATCATGCGGAACTTCCCGGCTGCTGTTTCCATATGCGCGTAACTCCGTCGCAAACAATCGCAAGCACCTTCCGAGAGCTTGATCACAAACAGTTTGCGTAAATGGAAACACCTTTTACGTTCATCCCCGACCAATCGCCGATGATCGCAAACAAGACGCAAGAGATAGAAAATTTTCTATCGTTACGTCTTGTTGGCGACGAGTAGCACTGCAAAAGCGAGGAAACAACGATATGGAAACACAATCGTAAACTGTTTCTGATTGTTTTCGATCGATCGACGATATTTTTGTGCACGTGATACGTTTTGACGAATTAGAGGCAAGGATACTCCTCAAAACAGTGTGAATTTAACGATATCGTAAAGGAATACCCCGCCAAATATACCTGTAGTAAAGTTCTTGATCACAAAGAGCCAGTTCCGACAGTATAATTTGATACAGGTTATGCTGCAGCCGTTGCTGCTCCTCGAAAATGTATCGGACCCAGAATCGATGACGTCTCTTGACACTTCCTCTCTGCCTTCTTCTTCCCAACATCTCCAACACAAGAGGAAGTTGAACACGACACAAAAACTAATTCTGCTTTTATTTTTGCGCCCTTTTCTTACGATGTCATGAGATCAAGTTGCGTAAAGCAATTACGCATATGGAAAACAGGATCGCAAACACAAACGTAAAAAGTGACAGCGTTTGCGATTGAGCCAACGCAAACTGTTTGCGACGTTGTTACGTGTATATGGAAAGAGGTCACGTACTTGTTTAGAAATTAAATCCAAATTTAATTTATTTCAAATTTAATTTATTTCGAATTTAAAAAAAAGAAAGATAATATGGAGGGACTTATCTCGTTTACTAGGAATGGTGAATCTCACATAAAAAGAGGAAAAACTTGCTCGAGAGCACAGTGGCCGCCGAGTATTAGTTGAATCCGAAAACCATTCAAGAATAAAACGCACGGATTACTGTTAAAAAGAAAATCTTATAAGAGGGCAAGTCTGTCCTTTCGAATTTCCTTTATATAATATCTAATTTAAGACATTATTTTCCTGCATTCCGCTGCTTTTGTGCTTATCGTGTAGAACGGCGCTCTAATAAAAGGAACAACCTTTCCACAGACTTCCAAACGAGCAGTTTAGTTTTATGTACGGTACTTTATTCCGCGTTTTTCATTCTCCAATGGATTTGTGAGTTGCAACGGTTCTGTGAGAATTGTCCTCAAGGCCACAAAACGTTTCCTTCATGAGAAAAATACGGGAAGCCGTACACTCCAGCATTATTTGCGCCACTGTTGCTAGGATGGATATGGAATATGAGAATATTTACTAAAAGCGCGAGTTGTGTTGGCAAATGTGGAATTTCTTTCGTTATGGTTTTTACAAATGAATGAAACTGCGCATGACGAGACTGGCTAGTGCAAATTTAGATTTGGCTAGTGAAATCAGACCTGATACTAGCCACTAGGCTAGTAAGCTAAAAAGTTAGTCTCAAGCCCTGGATAGAATGTATTAATTAATCACGACAGCAACACTCCATGTGGATTGATCCGGTATGGTTTATTCACGTGCTGGAAGTTCAGATTTGGTTCCCGCAAGTGAATCAAAATGTTGCAAATAACTTGCACAACCCGTAAATATCACTCAAATCTCCATATCAGACAGTCATTGCCCTGCTCCAAAGTAGTAAAAAACCGTACCTCTAGTCTGTTTCGTTCTCTCTCTTTTTTTGCTACCGATAATGCATTTCGCTAAATTAAATAAGCCATTAAGCCCCCCACCCACAAACTTGCTTGAAATAAATAAACCCCCCGGGACTCGCAAACCCATGCCGAAATGCGACCGGGGGCCTAAATAGAGGATTTACGGTAGTTATACGTGGGGAGTGTGGGAAGAGTGCCTGTCCATACTGGTATGACTTGATGATTTCCTAGTAATTTTGCACCGTACGTTTCTTCTCCCTCGTTCCGTTTGTCTTTCTCTTCTGTTACCCATTCCAGTCTACTAAGAGCATAATCCAAAACAATGGCCATCCCGGTTAATTTGCTTCCAGCAACGGATGCGAAATTTAATTGTACGCCGACGGTATTGGTATCATGTAGTAATTTTTCACAGCCATTCCGAATCTAAAATGTCCATTAAGTGTCTGATATAAATCAAACGCGCATGAACGAGAGCAGTACTTCAAATATGGCCATTTCGCGTGATTGAGCAACTTAGGAAGGTAAAAAAATGTACGTTCATACCAAAATGAAAACTGCACGTGCAGAGCAAGCAGAAATTTTTTTTTCTCATTAAATGTACAGGTTTGTTTCGTTCTCGTGGCAGTCGCCGTCGTCTTTACGTAAGTCCTCTAATATGTAGCTTTCTTTCACGTTACTTCAGCACCACTTTTGTTCCTCCACCAGCATTCGTACAAAATTGTCACCTCAGTCTCAAGGGAATGTATGCAATCCACCTATAGAAATTTGGATTCTTTTTTTAGTTCCTAATCTTTCCACTTAATCAGGAATAAATAGCCTGCGTACCTGGCGAGATTGTTGGCGCGAGAGGCAAATTAACGTGCGGCCAAGCCGCGCGGAGAATGGGACGGAGCGCTGTCCGTCCTCATTCTCCGCGCGGCTTCGCCGCTCGCTATTTGCCTCTGGTGTCAACAATCCCGCCAGCTACGCAGGCTAACGAATAAATAGCTTTCTCTTTCGGGTGAACTTTCGGGAAGCCATTTTGAATGATTGTGTTTTGCTTTATTTTCATCCCTGTAAACTAGTAAACTTTACTAATATCAGCCTCCCTGAAATCACCTTTTTGGTGCAGCCTATCTCAGCATAGGGGCAGGGAATTGGAGCCAGCAAACAGTGATCGTCAGTGTGCGATAAAATCTGTGGAACGAATTAAAATTCATTATTACACGAGCGTACATTTCATACAAAAGTATCATACCCCAGCTCCCTAAACGCAGCTGATTTAGTTTTCTTTCATAAAAATAAAGGTTATTACATGGCCGTGCGGGATACGAATTTTATCTTCGAGTGCTGACAGTATACTTTCTCTCACTCGTTCGCTGCGCTCCCTCGTGAGAGAAAGTATCAGTACGAGAAGATAGAATTCTTATCCCCAAGCGGCCACGTAATGTTCTGTTTATTACATTGATACTGATGAAATGTCCAGATCAAAAACACTTTGTTTTATTCATTTTCGAAATGGCGATCAAAGTGGTCATCAACCGCTGAAACACGGATGTTAATGTTAGTGTAGTAGAGAAAGTTATATTACAGCACAAGAGTATCTTACAAAGAAGGGGAAGCTCGCTTTTTTTTTTTGGCTAATCGTGTTAGTTACCAAGACGACACCTTTATGCTCACATGTGAAAGACAAAAATAATATGTTCGCTGCGCGCGGTGAAGATATGATTTTTTAGAAAAATAGAAATCCTAATATTTCATCCGTATCTATATAGTAAATAATAATAATAATGAGCTTATTTTAGTGTCAAGTCCTCTAGCGCTGGGGTACCAATTATAATACCAACTTTATCAATTAAATTCAATGAAAGGGAAGGATACCAGAGGTTATCCCTATCGAGGGTATCCGCCCGCAGTCGGATGTAATTGACTGAGAGTCGATTTTGATGAGGAAGGAAAACTGGAGTACCCGAAGGAAAACCCTTGGAGTCAGATTGAGATCGACTGCAACTCGGGGCCGAGGGTTGAACCCGGGTCGCAGAGGTGGAAGGCAAGGTTGATATCCGCTAAGCCGCCCTGGCTCCCCAGTTGAGGACACTCAACACAGAACCAAATCATTTTAACTCAAATAAGATCTAAAATAGGTTTTTGAGGACAGCGGAAAAGTAGAGTACCCGGAGAAAAACCTTTCGGTGCAGAGTAGAGAACCAACAAAGTCAGTCCACATTATATGTACGTCGCCGCGTCCGGGAATCGAACCGGGGCCACACTGGTGAGAGGCTAGTTGCTCCCCATTGAAGTTCGCCGGCTTTCCTAACCAGTCTGGTTTAATGAATTAATGGGGCCTATGAAAATCTCACAACCAGAAAGATTTGCCGCGAAACGGATCACTAGCGCAATGTCATCAAGGGCCAAGAACTATCACGCATTCTTTGTGGCGACTACGACACCTTCTGGTAGGGAGATGGCTAGAACTCATTTTTGGCGTTTTCGAATTGAGCTTCCAATTAACTTAATTTTTAGACTGCTTTGTTTTCACATTGCTGAGTTCAGTGATTGGCTAAAAAATCTCAGACTACATTTTCAACCAAACCAATTAGGTCAATTGGACTTGCTCGCTGGCAGTTTTCCCGCGCTGGGCGCCGGCCGCATGCATTCATTTGATTTACGTTATCACTAGTCCATACTGCTTTATTCGTCTGTTGTGATTGGTGAAAGCGAGAGCTTTGGTTCTGGCTTCTTCACAACATGTACTTAAAGCCCATTTACACTATAGAAAAAAACTGGGTCCGGAATCATTAAAAAACGAGGTATGAACCATATATCTCTGCCGTTCCATGTTTTTGTGAATGGATCCGGACCCGCTTTTTTTGGGTTTCATCTTGCCGAAAAACACTGGGTCCGGACCTCTTTTTGCAGGTCAAGAGCGCTGTAAAAACGAGTCGCCTCTCCAACTCAAATAAAAATCTGATCCGGACTCCGAAAATCCGAAGTGTAGACAGAGTGCCAGGAACGGGGCCTT
>NC_090872.1:7985174-7990174 GCF_036669935.1 Montipora foliosa
GCGTGCTACGTAATGTGGAGTTGGCGAAACGAAAAATAGAGCCTGACCAAATTCCTCTTCGAAATTCCTTCCGCCCACCTTTTTTGATTGATTGACATGTCCTTCATCGGCCAATCAAATTTACTTCCACTACATCAATACACGCGTGGACGGCAGATTCACGCTATTTTGTTTTGACCAAAGTTAATTACCGTGGGAGGAATATTACAAACGAATTCGAAAGTTACCGTTGGCTTTAATTTGAGAAAAACACATTTAAAGCATGGGGAATGTTTTCGACGACTATATTGCGGCAAAGGCCGGTGTAATTCTCCCTCCGAACTTCACTGAATATGCAATCTTTTAAGCTTGACATCTTAATTTGTAATTGAGATAACCTAGCATTTTGTCGTTGGCCGGTTTGGCAATGGATTTTTAAAGAAAAAAAAAAGAGAAATACATTATTCCTTTAACGTGTTTGCCCATGAAGGTTTCTTTGGTGATTTTTTCGGGTAATATCTTCAGTTGCAGTGTATTTCTAGAATTGCGCGCAGTAAAATCATGATACGTTTGGCTGTTAATTTTTTGATGCAGTACGAACAGTAAGATGGACTCGCAAAGTTTCTTTTATTGTTGTACAATTGATCTCTCTGGAAACATGCCATTTTAGTTTCTGGAGTGTGAGTTTTAAGTTAATTCAACTGGAAATATTATGAAGTGTGCAAAAAAACCGTGTCATGTACAGTAAATAAATAAAGCCGTTTGTACACAGATATTCAAAACATGCATTCGTGTAACTTGCAATTTTATCAGCATCTCCTCCTGTTGATATATATGTCCCTTGTCTCATCCAGGAAACCAATATGCATCGGCTTTCATTGCCATCTGAAAGAACCAGCTATTTAGCGGCTTTCAAAACATCAGGGAAGTTTGTGCCAAAGTACTTTCAACCCCATGGCCACAGAGCTCGACAACGGAATCGCTAATTTCACTCGTTCCAGAAATTCAAACCCGATTCTGGACAACTAATGAGATATTTCAGATGGCATATCTCCATTTATACAAATAAAATCAAGTTGCATCGTCCACGGCATTGTAAGAACAAAAGGGAGCAAATTTCTTCGCACACTTATGGCGGATTAGTCTTGAGGACTTCGCGAGAGCTCCGCGCAATCACGATGGCATTTTCACTTCCGGCGTTTCAACAGCCAATCAGATCACGAGTTTGGTCGGCCAAAATTTGGCCGACCAAACGGAATTCTTGAGAGACTTTTGGTCAGGCCCAATTTTAGCGAGCGACGACATAAGAGAACATATGGGCGAAGCTAAAAATGGGCCTGATCGCAGGTTACCACTTCCCCTCCCCTCTCCCCCTTTCAATGTTGACTGTTGAAGTTTGCAACAATTTTTTTGTCTTGCTAGCAACACTGATAAGGAGGGGAGGGGTGGGGGAGGGGGGCTGCAGTGTGAGAGAGTGTCCACTATTTTTGCAACTTGTTGTACCAAAATTATCGACTTTTCACGTTTCCAAGGCTTGGAGGCGAGCGACCTTTGGAAGTGGGAGAAATTCGGCTAAATTTTGGAGGCACTCGGCTGTGACCAGTCTTGGAAGTTGCAAGTCTTGTCTATTTAGATTGTATGCGACGACGTGACGGATCTAAAGAGGAAATCGAAAAGTCCCAAAACCCATCACATCACTCAGGACAACGCAGAAAATAGAGGGTGAGTGAACTTTACTTATCTGGCTGTCCATAAAATGAATTTACGAAAAGAAACATCGCTATTTGAAGTTTTTGTGGAAATTTTTTCCTCGATCAGTTGAATCGGCCGATACTAATGTTTCAAAATAACGTGACGTCTTGCGCTCTCGCATCCTTAGAGCCGATTACGACAGGCCCATGACATGATTTACGATTGTTGTGTTCGTCAGAAAAAATGTCGTAGCATTTTAAAACATGTTTTCAAACGCTGTGACAATCGTAAGTCATGTCGTAGGCCTGTCGTGAGCTTGTCGCATGCGACACAAATCGTCCCGTGTAAATCGGCGTATGGGTGCATACAATTATACGGAACAATCTTTGAGAAATGCTGTCTCTTCACGGCCCTGTATTCTTTAGCCTAGCCTCGAAGGAACCTTTCGGAGTTACTGTATACGCTATGACTATAACGCAAATGCAAAATGTCGCCAATTTTCCATCGCAGACGTTATGCAGCGCTTAGCAATGCGACAAGAAAATACAATTCACGGTTAGTTACGCATACCTCGTGAAGTGTCTTTCAAGGCAAAGTTTGCAAAATCTGTGTCCGCATACCTCGGTTTGAACCGACACTTTTAGTGGCAGATGACAAATTGGACACAGCCAATCGTCTTCTATATCTTCCACAAACTCTTCATCGTATCCGCCGAGTGCACGACTCCCTTCCACTTCCACCATCTTTGCATCTGGTCACATGACTAACAATGGTAACAATGTTGCGCGATTTGCCTTTGTCACGCTCCAGAGCAACCCGTGATTCTCTACCTTGAATTAACGATTATCGTTAATTCGTAATTTGCTCTGAATTTACTATTATCGTTCATTTAGAAGACCGAAAGCTTTAAATGGATTATGGGACATGGTCATACATATTTTTAAAAGATAACCCAAGTGTATGGACATAGGACTCGAACCTGGAAATGTTGACTAACCTGTCACCTAACCACTTACCGGTAGCAATGCACAACCACCACACCGCTAGATACTCAGGGACAATATTTTAAACACTATTTGATAATGTTGTATTATCACTCAGCAACAAACAATATTAAATACTGCAAAAGGTTAGTTTCCAAACTACAAGACAAAGCTAAACATTTTAAAATCAAAACTTAGGCCTAATGACTCTTCAGCAGCGAAATTCTATGGCGATATTCTAGTGCGGTGTCTTGATCTTCAGTGGTGAAGCGGAAAGAAGCGGTTCATATAGAGTAGACACTCCTGGTTCAATTCCAATCGGCTGTGTCGACGTGGGACGTGGGACGTGGGGACTCGGGGTCTCGGGGACGTGGGGACTCTGGGGTGTGGGGACTCTGATGTTGATCGTAAATGCGTTGTACCCCGGTTCTAAGTTCCTCATTTGTACAATGTGAAATAGAGGTGTAGTAAATATTTATCGAATAGTTTATTACTCGTCTTCATAAAAAGGTGACTATCAAGTTACATAGTAGAGTAATTTAGATAAAAGGAAGGGACACATTTTTTTGCATTAGGTCCTTATTTGACATAGGCAACATAACCGAAACGTTGGTATGACCATTTCTCAGATCATTTTACAATTTCCCAAGTATATCGAGGCTTGAATATTTTACTTCCACTTTCTGCATCCTAACCTTTTCATTTTTAATTATGCATTTCACTCGTAGTTGTACGTCTGTGTCGATCACGTCACATTTTTTGACTGAAGACGTCCTAACGCTTGTTTTTGAGTTTGGGGGAACGTTTACCCTAAAAAATTCCGACAACATTTTGCTTGAAACTGCTTAAAAGGTCTTAAAACTACCATTAACGTATGATTATACCTACCTATCGGTTTTTTTTTCTTTTAATTTTAATTTAAGATAGGCATATGATTAAAAGGCAGAGTGATAAAGCCTCGATAGGAGTAATAGAGCAAGGTAGCTTGATATAAGATGACTTTTCCACCCTTGTTTCCGCTAAAAGATTTAAATTGTTTTTAGCCGTTAAAAATCACGTGACACATTTCAGATGAAAGAGCGAGTAGAAAGCTAAGCATGCACATTTCACGTTGACGTCGATTGGATAAATTTTTCCTCTTAATTAAAACAAAAATATGTCAATTTATGAACTTGGTCAAGCCTTAACAAGAGTTACTTAGCTTCTCGCCCGGGGGCGGTACTTTAGGAATTTCTGGGTGGGGAATGTGCTACTGGGACCCTGGAATCCTTAGCCGATACCAGAGCTGGTTCAGCTCAATTTTCCTACCCTGTACCAGAGTAAACTCCCCAAATCCTCCCTATCATAGAGTAGCTGTTTTTCAGAAACTACTGAGGTCACTAGCACAGTGCAGCCAAAATAAAACCTATACCACAATCGTTTCTCTCTCAAAAAATGATTTATTTATACTTGATCAGTTTCTTAAGTCTTTTTCTGGTTTCCTTAGTCTTGATAAAATCTTCAAGCGAGTGGTCAGTTTCCTGAAAAATGATACCCTATTCTAGACCCAAACGCTCTGATTTATATACCCTATGCTAGAGTAAACTGCTTGAAAACCATACCCTTCACAGCGGCACATCTATATAGCCCATATATGGCAGTACCCCCCTCCCCCCACCCCAGGGATTTAGCATTGCATGTACATGCTGCTTTTCATAAAAAAGTGAAACTTTCTGTTATTCTAACTTTCCTCTCTCTTTGAACACGTTGCTTTTTATCTGTAGCTGCTAGGAAAGGTTCAGCTACTATCAAAGACATTCTTTGATTTTTGGCAAAATGCAAATTTCAGCCAGAAGGTTGCTGTTTGCCTTAGACGTGACAGTAATCTCAGCAGAGAAATAGCGTGACACACTGGTATCGCAAACTGACCCCCTGGGAATTCTTAGGTATATTCTCCTTCGTTGGTAAAAGCATGGCCACCGATCACATGAAACGGGGAGAACGAGAGAAAAGACGAAGGAAAGTATAGGCCTGTTAATTTACTTCCTCAGCATAGGGAAATCTAATCTTATCAACACAGAACTCAGCGACGAATAATAAAATACCTATTCTAAAATTTGAGGAAAAAATACACGTCAAGCGGAAGTTTGAGAAATGTTGTATCTTCATGACCCTGTATTCTTTACGTTAGCCTCGAAGAACCCTTCTATAAAGTAAATGCAAAATGTGACAAAATTTCGCCAATTTTCCATCTATGGCAGAAGTTATTATGCAGCATTTCTTTAATGTATCAACAAGCGAGCAATACATGTACAAGTCAAATTATGCAATTTTAAACGGTGAGTTACCTCGTGAAGTGTCTTTCAA
>NC_090872.1:7995174-7997674 GCF_036669935.1 Montipora foliosa
TTGATGACCAAAGGCCCGTTTCAAACGTCGAACTTTACATGTGCCGAATCTAATGCAAATAAGAAAAATCTATTGTTTTCGCTCATTTGCATGAGCATTAGATTCGGCACATGTAAAGTTCGACGTTTGAAGCGGGCCTAAGTTGCCGGTATGTGAGGTCGTTTGTTTGTTTTCAGTTTCAAGCAACAGTTTCAAATTTTGCTTGAATAAAGATGGTGTCGTCCACAATGTAACGCCGTTTCATCAGTACATCATGTGATACGAACTTACTAAATCCCCTATCTCTGTTCGTTGCTTTACAGGGCCTCGAGTTCCAAGCTTGTTGTTCCTGGTTTCCTCCAATGGTTTTGGTGATGTTTTCCGTGTCATTTAAATTTTCATGTTGATCGATTAAGGTAATAGTTACCTGTTTAGCAAAAGGCCATTTCAAAATGGAATCAAAGTCGCCTTTCATTATCTTAAGGTAAATAGACAAATGAGTGTTTTCAGGAGCCCATGGGCCCCCGGTGTTTTTCCCCATGTAGAAACCATTCGGATACAAACGCAATCGAACTTTATAGCCACATTCACTGGTATAAAATGGGTCACTTTCTATCATATCGTTTTCAGTTCTAGCTTCTTCTGACATTTTAAGGAAGCCATTAACCTTCCACGTGTAAATGAAGGGCTTATTTTCAAGAGCATTGATCCTCTCTTTAAGTTCCGCCGTGGTCTCGTCGAACTGGTCTTTAGTACTGTGTAACTCTTCTTCTGTGTTCTTCAACTTTATTCTGGCCAAGTCAAGCTGCTCTTTAGTTTTCTGCAACTCTTCCTCAGTGCTCCTCAACTTTGCACAGACCAAGTCAAGATGATTTCCCATTTCAGAGTGAATGTGAGATTTAATTTCAGGTTGAGGAACCTGCAGTAAAAATATCTTCTCACTAAATGTTATGAAAGGAAAAGATTGCGCGTTCTATTGATAGAATGTGTGCAGACTTTTAAACCAACTATTTATAATCGCGATTGTACTGAAAGAGATGTTACATGTTAACCCCGGTGAAAGAAATTAACGGATTTGTGGTATCATCATTGTTCCAAGTCGTTCCGAATCTAACACGTGCATTAAGTGTCTACAAATACAACGCGAATGAGTGAGAGCAGTAACTATAAAAGGAGCCTTAAAAATTCAGCGTCGTGTTCTCTCGTCTTCCACAGTATTTCAAATACCTTTTTGTTGCAGCCCATCTCAGCAAAGGGGCAGGGAATTGGTGCCAGAGAACAGCTATTCTCAGTATGCGATAAAATCTGTAGAACAAATTGAAATTCATCATTACACGAGAGTTGATTTGACATAGAAGTATCACACCCCAACCTCCCGGCCTAATCGCAGCTGATTTAGTTTTCTCTCAAAAGTTAGTTCACTAGATCCACTGGCTTCATTTGGGTCGTATCGTTATTTGTCTTCTGCATGTATACTTGTACATTTTGGAAGTATGCTTGTCTTTTGCATGGGAGGTTTTTTTTATGAATCCGCAACCGGAAAAACTAGCCGGCCTCAACCAGATCGCTGGCACTATTTCATCAAGGGAGGAGAACTCTCACGATAAACGAGGAAGAGTCTTGACTAGCAAATACCCTTCAATTTGATAGGGAAAGGAATAGTACCCATTTTTCAGGGATTTTCAATTTTACAATAACTGTCTAAATTCTCTCGCGCTTATTGGCTAATGTTTATCATCAATAAGAGTACAGACAGATAAAATTTTCATTTATGCGGAAATCTGTGCAGCTGTCAAACTGTCAACTTTTTTTACGAATGAAAGTTTATGGACTGTTGCAAGTAGCCAATCAGAAAGCGAGAAAAGCTATTGTCAATGTTCGTGTCAATTTGAATAAAATTCATGTTTTCGGCTGTATCCCTTCATTTTGACCCGGTAATTAACCATTTTGGGGTTTGTTATTGTAAAAAAACTAATTATATTGTGCGGCTCGTGATTTCCACAGTCACTTTGACAATGTTATGACCCAATTTATCATCAATAAGAGGACACACGCTTAAAAAAAGCTAACGTCAATTTGTTAATTGAGCTTCAAAATTAATATGAGACTGCTTTATTGCTGAATTCAGTGATGGCCTAAAAAATTAGCGGGTGTTTGAAGGGACCGGCGGGAGAAACGAGGAGGTCGCGCGAGGAAGAAGGGAAAGGAACGCTTGTAAAGGCACCCGCAAACTAGGAAACATTGTTGCGGAAACATTGTTTCCCGAAATGTTTCCTCGGCGTGCAAACGAGGAAACATTTGCTGAGGAAGTAACATGCTTCTGAACAAATTCAGAAAAATGTTTCCTGGTGCCGCAAACGGGGAGACATTTGCTTCCGCAGCATTGTTTCCTAGGTTTGTGGGCGCCTTAAGGACGCTAATAAAGACCTTTAGATTCTAGGACGAGGACGAGAACGAGTACGAGTTTTGACTGCCCGTTTTTTGCGAAACTACTTGGAAAATTTATAACTCGTACGATTAA
>NC_090872.1:8000174-8002674 GCF_036669935.1 Montipora foliosa
GGGAATATTTCTGATCAGGAAGTAAAAGTTTAGCTACGATGTGATCCGTTGTGACAAGACTGTTAGTAGATTTGGTGGGGGTGTTTGCTTTTATATTCGTTCGGACATAAATTACGTTGTCCGCGAGGATTTGCATAATCAGCTCCTGGAGATCTTATCCATTGAAATTCGTAAGCCCAACTCAAAACCTTTTGTAGTCATTTCGTGGTACCGACCACCAAACTCATCTCTGATCTATTTCCACATCTTGATACTTTGTTAGGAAGACTAGATTTTGAACATGTTGAACATTATCTTAGAGGTGACTTGAATTTTAATTTACTATCAAATGATAATATTAATGCAAGAGCCCTCTTGAGCATTACCGAAATGTATGGGTTGAAACAATAGACCTTTTTACAGATAGGGCGGCCATTTTTATTTCTATTGTTTCGAAAGACATTATGGGATGCTCAGGGCGCAAATTAATATGTATTTGCCCCCTGGGTATCCCATAATAGCTATTTGAAACAATAGAAATCAAAATGGCCGCCGTATCTGCAAAAAGGTCTATTAATTGATGAGCCCACTCGAATCACACCTTCGTCAAGCACCTTAATTGATCTTATTTTATCTGTTCTGGGATGTCTCACGTTGGCATAAGTGGTCACAGTTTTGTCTATGTATACCGTAAAATTTCAATTCCCGCCCCTTCAAAAGGAATTAACCTCATTAATTATAGGCAATTTTAAAATTCGCATCTACTGTACACAATGCCGCCGCGAGTACTTTAAACAACCTTTACTGAAAAATTAACTAATTTAAGTCTTTTTATCAAAGATTTATGCTTCAGTTTCCTAAAAATTCCCCAATCCAAAATAAAGTGAATGGGGGTCCAAGTCCGCGAAGGGGGACCAAATTCACTAGGAAACCGGTTGCTTGCATTTGGTCTGGGTCTGGCTTAACGACATTAAATTGAACTTGCAAGCAACTAGTATAAGTACTGAATTCTAAAATCAAACCTCCTCTCTTGGGACGAGTTTTCCACAACCATTTGGACAGTTCACTGGAAATCTTGTACACTCATTCTCGTGACCCTAAAAATATATGACGTTTCATTAGATTGTGACTACCGAGCCAGCACAAACAAATTTTCTTTTTTCCGGATAAAAAATTGGGGAAGATAAAAGGAGTCCACGATCTTTTCGCCTTTCATTCTAACGATGATTTTTTTTCCTTTAAAAAGGGCGTGCGGCACGTGAAGGCAAAGAATGCCATCTTGAAAACAACGCAGATCAAGGTTGAACAGCCAAGGCGTCGCCAGAGGCGAGGTTACAATTAGCCCTAATACCAACCTCTTTTGATCTGAGTTCGCCAGTCCATTGACAACCTCTTGGACACTTGATAACAAACGAACGAACCTTTCTGTCGGTTGCTTTGTCTAGGAACATATCCTTGAATAAAAAAAAACGGCGCAAATGAAGTTAGAAAAAGCTATTTTGATGTTTTGGCCCTTTTTGCACAGGAGGAACGCAAAGGAGGAGGCTAATGCGTGGGAAATCTTCCAAGTGGAAATTGTTTTCCAACCGTGAGTCCAACTGCACGAATACAAACCTGTCCCCAGTAGTTCACGAACACTGAAACTGTGGGTCGCAAATACCGCGGGCGTTGGTGTCGCTCTAACCAACACCCGCGGTATTTGCCACCTGCATTTTCAGCCATTTTGAAGTGCTCGTTTCAACGATTTTGCAGCAAAAGAGGGAATTCTCACAGTCTACCGTAACAGTGAATATGCATACTCTAAGCACATCTAACTAAAGGAGTGTTCGAAAACCTTTGTCAATATTTAACGCAAAGTATATTTTACACTCTGGATAGCGACTTATCCTCTGGATAAAGTTATCCATACTTTGAACAACTGGGCCCTGGCCAACGCACTTGTGCTGTCACAAAAGTTAAGTCCTGTTTGCTTAACACGATGAACTTACTTTGTTTCGTGTCAGGACGTTTTGGTCCAGAGGACAAGTGAGCTGTTTTCCATCGGCCTCCTGCCTGTTCATTGATTAGAAAAAAATCATACCATCAAGCGAACATATACCTTCCTAAACTCCCCTATGTTGGGAGAGGGCTTGGAAGCCTCAAGGTATCTTAACAAGTTGGAAGGGTGGCCTCAGTGCAAGAGTTACTCCAGCTTTTACCTTTGATAAATTTAACGGGCACAAATACTAGAATTTTCAAGTGAAAACGGAATGTTTTTTGCAAATTATTGATGAATAGATTTATCTTAGCACAGAAAAATATTTAAGGTTAGGGGTACCTTAATATTAAAGGAAACATGTCCATTCATACACATGTATAACAACATCTTCGGCCAAGCAAAGTGTTTTATAAGAACCAAGGACTGTAAGAGTTGATACCACTCACCCAAAAGGACTGTTTTCCCAGATACAGACTAAAGGTCCTCTTCAAGGATAGTGTAAAGGCCTATGTTTAATTAAACCAGTGGGAAAATGTGCTTGCT
>NC_090872.1:8007674-8022674 GCF_036669935.1 Montipora foliosa
AGGCACAGTTTGCAGAATCTGTGTCCGCACACCCCGGTTTGAACCGGCACTTTTAATGGCAGATAACAAATTGGGCACTGCAAATCGTCTTCTATATCATCCACAAACTCTTCATCGTATCCGCCGAGTGCACAACTCCACTTTACTTCCGCCATGTTCTGCTAGAAGTCTTTGCATCTGGTCATATGACTATCAATGTTAACAATGTTGCGTGATTTGCGTGATTGGGCGATGTAACGCTCCTCAAAAGTGGATGTTTAGTCAAACTTATCCGTAAAACGTTGTTCAGCCACGGACAGCGACATATGAGCTTTAAGTTCCCAAATTATTCGGGAATAATGGTCTCGTAACGCTGTTTCCAAGTTTCAGCAAAAAAGGCTTGAAAGAAAAAATGCGTAGGAGACTTCGATCTTCTCAAGTGAATCGATGGAAGGATGGAAAAGCAACGCGCGCGCACACTTCCAACCATTCGGTGTAAGACGTCATTGTTTGAAACGGTCACAATGAGTAAAATTCCAAACACCATAATTCGAGACAATTAGTCAAGTGAAAAACTTTCAACCTGTTTTGTGAGAAAACCAAAAGTAAAATTGGAGGGTTCTCTACCTTGTGAAATCTCTAATAGCGATAATATATCGATGGCGTCGAGAGAAAATGAAAATGATGAAAAGAATGAAAATTTAGACGAAACAATATTCAAGGAAACACCGAATGGTCCAGTCGCTCCGCTAACTGTGGAAGAGAGCCTGGGAAACTTGGAAAGCATATCAAATGAGAGGAACACCTTGAGAAAACTTGGCGTCTCGAAGCTTAAGGGATACAATATCGAAAGGGACGTGAGGAAAGCTGTTGAAAGCGGAAACATTGATGTATATTGCAACGATCTTGCAAAGAAACTTGAACAAAGCGCCTTTGCCCAATGTGCTCGTGTTATCGACCGTTGTGAAAGCGTCACCGAACAGACATTGACATTTCTGCGGGAAGAAAGAAAAATGAAAGAGCAGGGCGAGAATGAAGAGGACGAAAGTTTCAAAGCCAAGTTCGATTCTTTGCCAGACTCTGTCACGAGTTTGATAAAGGAGGGGCGTAGTTTTGGGGACACTAAAAAACTCTGGAATTTTATTAAGACTGTGATGGATGAAGATCTGAAGGCTTTTCGGGAGAACACGGCCGAAGAAGCTCGTAACATCGCTGATACGGTGTCAAACGCTGCAAAAGCCGTTTGTGATGTAAAACGCCGAAAAAGTGAATCTGACTCAATCGACGCGATGACGGATGAACTTGCGGTAACTGAGGAATATGAAAATGAGGGAAATGAAGCGTTGGAGAACGATTCGGACGAGAACAGCGAGAAAGCACCAATCATAGAACGGGAAGATGAACACGAGATCCCAACTCCACCACCCCCTCCGCCAGTATATTCGTCTCTTCGTGACATCAATCTGAAATGCACAAGAGAGAATGCAAATCTCCTAAAGAAGGAATTGAACTTTGCTATCAGCAGACTCACTTCTGAGGTGATCACGTCATACGAGCAAGCACGAGCTTTGCAGAAGCGCGTTCCACTATCGCTTGATAAACCCATTGTAGATTTCATGCAAAATCAAGAAATCAAGAAGACTTTCTTCATTAAAGAGATCATCACTCGCGTACACGAAGTTCTAAGTATGTTGATCCCGGAAGTTCGTGACACGTCCAATAATGAACTGCAAGACCTCAACGAAACAGTCAGGTTGTTGTACCTCTTGCAAACATCCAAGAAGTATGAAGTCCACGGCCTTTCTGTAACACGAGTAGCTCACAATAAAATTGGATTCCTGTTTTACATACTTCTGATTTTCACCCTGACTATGATTGCGTTGTTATTGAGTTTAACTGGAGAGAACTTTGCACTGATTGTCTTTGTGGGTGTTGTATTAATCTTTATGCTAAGGTCGTGGCAATCAGTGATTTCAGCTGGAGGGAAGAAGGTCGAGGTATTTGGAAGAGTCAAAAAGTCAGAAAAAATTGATTAAGTTTGAAACTGAGTGAACTTCACTTAAAGAACAAAACTGCGGCTGGATTTGAGCTTAATCAGACTGGTATTCTACATTAACTCTCTCTACAATTTGTAATCGCATAATGATAACTTTGGTATCTGCATGATTTCAAAATGTCCAATAAAATTATTTAAATTGTTAAATACCATGGAGTTAACAACAGTATTGTCTGCTTTTAAAACTGATTAGACCTTCTCAAATTTTCAAGTTTTCTTTGAGGGGACGGCAACCTAATATGTTGTTTTAAATGATAAAATTGCCCTATCGTAGGTCTTTCCCTATATTCTTCCAACTCATTCAGGTTGCACAATATTGACGAAGTATCCAAAACGGCTTCGGACGGATTTGAAGTTAAAGACAGAGAATGGATGATTTACTGATTGTACGTAGCCATCTAGTTTTTCAACTGAATTTGGAATTTCACGGGGTTCTATTGCACAATCGCACGTTACACGAAAAAAGAAAATAAAAATAAAATAGCCACCTCAAAAACGATTTGTAAGCCGATGATTTGATCGTTAGCCCTTCGTTAGAACCAATTCATTTACCCGGCTTTTAAAACCAGAATTTTTTTGTTTTGACTTCCCACGGCCGCAGCAATACAGTTCCTTTAGAAACTAATCCGTGGATCAGTCCTGTTAAAATTTAGAACTTTTCCCTAGTTGATCCTTTCTGCATCTGCTTAAAATTAAAATTGCTCTCCCAACTGTGAAAATCCAAATCAAAAACGATGTTTGCTTCTCTTTTGTCGGGGATTGATTCCCGACTGGTTGGCTCTGTGCAGTTGGTTGAAGGGAAAGTACTTCCTTTGTTATAGCATCTGCAAGTTGTTGGGCTCTCAAGTCTTTTAGGATAAGAATGAGAAATCTTAGACCCCGTCTCACAACCTTAGCTGTTAACAACGTGGGACGTTAAAGAATCCGAGCACAGATCGCGAAGAGTTCCCGACGGTGTTGTCGTGTGAGTCTCTCTACCAGCTGGGATGTGGTCGAGCCTGGTTGGATGAGCCGGAAGGGGGGATTCTGAGCGAATGAGACCACAAGAACAACACTTGGCAAGAAGTTTGTAATTTTGCCTGCTGCTAAACCCTTGAGCGTAAACGGAGCTAATTCATCATAAAGGAACTCGATTCAAAAGGTTCTGAAAAGGTATCATTTTAAAAGGAATTTAGCTCTTTTGTCAAGTTCAGTCACACTCATGAATTCCGGCTCATCTTTTGTGACAAGAAATTCAAATAAATTTTATTCCTGAAGGATGGACGAATTTAAGGGGTGAAGTTTTCAGAGCAAGAAACATCTGGATCTTTTAAGACAATATTTCTAGAAATTTCGCGAATAACAACCTCTTAAGCACGTGGTGTAGGCGGACACATCATGTACTGTCAACGTTTCAAATATGTACGCATTTCCGAAATATGCCCCTTCGGAATGGACGATCAAATGCAAATGGAACTGTATTTTCAAACTTTTTTAACTTACAAACTTCTTGTTCTCGTCGCTGCTGACCGAAAAAGGTACCACTCTGAAGAGGAAATTGGGTATTGACCCGCGCGAATATTGCGCGCGACATGACGCGAACAGAACGTTTAAATTTAAAGAATGTTATACGCGCCATAAATGCAAAAGTCAGTTATTTTAACAATCGTTTGTTCAGCGACGGAAATTCAGCTTTGTATGGTGCACTAGCGTGGTTCAGTCAACTCATCTACCATACAGGTAAAAAGAAAACTATTTCAGAAAATTCATTTTCTCTGTTTGTTATACTTTTTGTTTGTTGAGCTAGCAGAAGGGTTGTCAGCTCGTACTTCTAATACTTCCTCAGTGTTTTGCCCATTTCTCAAACTACAAACGTAACCTGAAGGCCAGTTTACAAATGCGCTCTATCGCTACTTATCGCATTAAATGATCTCGATTCAATTTTCATCGCCTTCAGAGTTGCATCAATTGAGTCTTGCGATTTTCCCGAGACAAAATCGCTGTAAAATTGCATTGAAATGGCACCTGGTTCACAGGTGCAATTAATTGCAACTTTACCCGGTGTTACTGTTCTCAGTTATTTAATTACATTTCAGCGACCTTAAAATCCTGGGCATCCTGCGTTGAGTCACTTAGTCCATCACCATAAGTCTTAATACTCGAAGGATTTTCAGGTTGGCCATCTCGCATTTGATTGGTAGATTAAACGTTTCCTTGGCAACGGGCGAAATGAAAACTGAAAAATCAGAATCCCATATAGCATTCAAACCTACCAGCCCAGTAACACCAATCAGATGCTCAAAAGAACGATTGAGCTAAAAGAACCCTTTGGGACCTAAATCGCTTGCTCACAATACCGGATCGCAGATCCCGTTTCCCCCTCCCCTCCCCTCCTCCCGCAATTCAATTTTGTGTGAGAATTGTACCGATTGAGTTATCCGTTAAATATTATTATCCACCCTTTGAACAAGTGGGACCTGCATCCCGTTTGCCGACCGTCCCGAAACGATTCGAGTGTCACAAGTTTCTATGTAAAAATATGAATAGCTTTTCAGTCATCAGGCTTCTCAATCATTTTTCTCTTTGTGACCTCAAAAACATAATCAGCTTATCAAAACAATCTGATGGCAGTTTCAACCGCAAATGGTTTTTCGGGCCCCAAACCGGTCTTCGGGACTTTCGAGAAACGTGCCCTTGGGTGCTAAAAACGCCGTACCCGAGGCTCTAAATTGATTTTGTTCAAACCTTCCCTCGGGTCCCTCCGGTCTCTTGGAGAAAGCAACTGCAAATACTGGACTGAGTGGACTCCTGTACGTTTCTTGAAGAAATCTTTATGTACAGTTTTAAGCCTAGGCACTTTTGTATTAAGAAAAAGATGATGATGATGATGACGATGTTTAATTACTCTCAGCATGGCCTACGCTGTTGATGCCTACGATTTCGAGGCTACAGAAGATGAACTGAAAAGCATGAGGTACTATCGAGAGCGTTTAAATGCTCGTCCATTGACCACAGCTCTGCGAAGCTTTGACATCAACGACAAGTACGATTCCACACGCCTTCCAGGTGTTTACGAGATCAGTCAAGACTCGAGGGTCATCTACATTGGCGGGAATCCGTGCCTTTCCAACATCCGGGACTGTCTCAACGCTCATTTTAGCGGGAACGACGGCTTGCCTATAGGGGATTATTTAAGTGGCCCTGCCAGGAACAAGTGGAAATCGATATATGTTCGTTGGTTAACATGCGCAAAGCCGAACGAAGTAGCGTGGTATTTGTTGAGTGACTATCAAATGCAGCATGGACACTATCCGCCTTTTAATTATCCAGCCACAGTAAGGAATACCTCCGCTAATGAATAGCTAGCCTCGTTCTTTCCTTTACCTACAGTAGCGTGAGTCTGAAATTAATTTTAAAAAACAGATATAGCTTTAATAAAAGTCGACAATTGCAATTCTTGTACTTGATTTATTGCGCCCAGAGAGGAACACCGTTTATACTTTCAATCATCAAATCGTTTTCACAATGCAATAGCACCGAAAATCTAAGCAGGAAATCTGTTAAGAAGTTATTTAAGAAGTTCGCTATTCATTGCATGGCAAATTTCCGAAATGCAATAATAATGTTATCTCACTCTGAGCTTTTCGTTATAATTTTGTTTCTCTTGAGGACGTTCGCGCCCATTGCTAATGCGAATTTTTTTGCGCATGTCACCCACACGTCATGCATCGCAGACCACGAAGGTAAACATGATGCTAAATTAAAGGTGCAAACATTTTCCACAAGAATAGAACGTGAAAGCATGTGTCATTATGGGATAGCTGTGGACCCAGGTCTTCTCGGAAATGTCACGCAATGGCGTGACAGTGCGGGTAGACAATCGCTTTGAAAACTTCGCAGCGATTTTACTCTCTTGAATGCTCGGTGACCCCCATTTTTCTTTCCTTAGATCACTTCCTTCCTGATTTTGTCCATTTTAACAAAAAACAAAAAAAAATTGTACGTGAGAAGTTACAAATATTTCACCTTTCATGCTCTCGTTCGACCGAAGTTTTCTTTCTTAGACTAATATGTATCGTTTTTCAAGGTATCTTTCACCTCAGAAAAAGACATCAGCTGCAAAAGTTTGTTTAGTTATATTAGTTATATTGAATTGAGTACGTTTACCTGATCTAAATTTCACTAATAAACCTTTTTTATTGCTGACAGTTGTAAGCTAAGATCGTCTTAAAATAACGCAAGCTTCTAAAAGTGCACCTCATGATCTCGAAAATGAGCAATGTGACCCCCCATTTTTTTTGCCTTTTTGGCAAAAGTAGATCATTACCTTTCTGCGTGGCAAGTTTAAAAAAAGTGGGAACAATGCCCGGCGGGTGTCGATTACCTGGTATTGGATACCTTGTAGGACTCAGGTATTCATGAGTGAATGAAGTATGGGAGCTATATAGGGAAGATAATCTCCTGCCGTTTTTTTCAGTTCCCTTTCCCCTCCCCTAACGCCCCCCCCCCCCCCGATCAAATCATCTATTTATTAAACTGAACACCCAAAGAATCTTCAGTTAAGCTTGCCAAAATGCTTACAACTGTTTTATCAGATATCCGGGTGGGAATACGATAAGCCAGTTACTTTCTTGATGTTTCCTTTAAACTGCTTATAATAGAGCCTGTATTCTTTAGTTCTTTGGGTAAATTGTTCCATAAACGAGCCCCACTGTAATACTACGCTTTAAATAATCTGTATGCGGCAAGGGTAAAGATTATATTCAGTATGGCGTTGGGAAAAAATTGTTGCACAAGATCAGAGCACGAATATTGCAGGCCGGTTCTTACTTCTCCTCAGTCCGTCTTCGCTTTCTTTTCTGCGCTGAGAGTCTGGAACAGGTTAGTTTTAGTCAGGAGAGCCGCCTGGCCTTCTCTCGAATGGCACTTGTGCCGTCCGTGCCTTATAGGCGGCTGAGAGAGAAATGACACTCTGGGAATTGATGACTTTAAACGGTCCACTTTTGGTAAGCGAGATTACGTATACAGGAAAACGACCAGTATTTAAAACTAAAACTTTGTTTTCAAAATAATCTGTCATAACAAAAGTGATCAGCTTTGATTTTATTTCGCTGGTACCTTGTGCAACCTGCATCATAGCTTAAGCTGTAAATTTGATAATTCTCGTCAGGGAGAATTACAGTTTTCGACCGACTGAATGTGGCTGGGCGCGCACATTGAAAGCAAACTCATTTATTTGTTTGACTTAGCACAATTAAAAGGGTTATCAATCTGTCCAAACCAAATGAACCGTGTAACTTTTCTCGTTTGATGTCAAGATGATCCTTCACTAACTTCACGGTCATTTTTACGGTCGGTGGCTTTCGACAGACACTGTCCCTTTAATTAAAACCTGGTAAAGTTCCTTCACAAAGTGGCGCGATTGTAATAAAAATTTCAAGTTAAAGGCCTGAAACTTGCTTTGCGACGACTGGCAAATATAACGTAATTCACTGGAGCTCATTAATAAAGTAATAGACATCCGAGTAGGGAATCTCGCGACATTTCTTGGACAGGAATTTAAGATGCTTCTGCAAAGATTCTCAGGTAAGCTCCAGAACTAATTGCAAAAAAAAATTGAGCGTGTTCCCCTTTTGATCAAGATTTTCTTTGTATTAACAATTTTTCCAACAGGGTTGTTTCTGGGTATCGTCGCTTTTCTTGGTATGTAATTTACACGTTCTCTTATTTTGCAGTGTTGTCTCAATGGATATAATAATTATTACCTGTGTTACATTCATGATAATTAAAAATCTCTCGAAAAAGCAATTTATAAAGTTCATGTTGGATCCCATTTTGGGGAAAACGGAACTAACACAAACCAGTGCCTTTCTGATCAAGTTACCAGCCATTATTTAGCAACTGGTGTTTTCATTTATAAGCAAGCAAAATGGCGGATTGTCTAAAATCAACTAAAGCATTTTATTGGCCTCACAGACCTTCATTATTCAGATCATTTACGCTCAAGGATTATGTGTTAATTTCCTTATTAATCGATCGGTTGAATGACCTCGGCAGTTAGTATTCAATTTTCTTCTGTTTTTTTTTTATTTTCTAGGTGGTACAATCGCCTACGTAGAAGTAGTAGACACAAACCCCGGTAAGCCTCGGACCCGGTTTGTAAATGGATCTTTTGTGTTCTTTAATGGAGAACTATGGAGCTTAATTAAGCACGCGCGTTTTTGACACGCGGACGACAACCGGAAGAGGACATTTCGCGCTCTAGGACAGTGGTATCTCCCAGATTTTTATACTAATCATCTCTAATGGCGAAAAGCTACTTGGCATGTAAATGTGGTTGTGTGAAGACAAGTTTAAAAGGAAAACAGCTCACTTCCGGTTTCCGTCCGCGTCTCAAACACGCGCATGCTTAAGCTTCCTACTTTACAAGCGAAAACGACGACGAAAGCTACGAGAACGCCACAAACCAATAGATTTAATGAACAAAAACAATGACACTGCACGCCCCGCACGCGCATTTTACATTTAAATTTTTGGTGACGTCAAGTAACCGTAAGAAAGAACCAATTATTACTTTGTCAATAGACCATTTTACAGTTGTGTGCTCAGTTACCTGGCCTTTGAATGAAAGTGAGTCTGGAGTTGACCTTGCTTTGATAGAAACCTCACTGCTTTTCTTATGTTAATGAGGTTGCTCTCATGCTACTTAGTAGGAATTTACATAAGAAAAGCAGTGAGGTTTCTATCAAAGCAAAGTCAACTCCAGCGTCACTTTCATTCAAAGGCCTGGAAACTAAGCACACAACTGTAAAATGGAAAAAAACTTTAAATAACAATGACCACAATCATTGATTCAATTATCTGAGCCCGCGAGACTGAGCACCCCCGGCAAACCATTGTTTTAACGAAAACCGCTGGTCAGCAACCTGGTGCTGCTCTCCGTTGCTACAACATATCGCACAGCCCCCGGAAAGACTCGAATGTGGATTGTCTCCAGTCGAGACCATACTTCGTTAGGTAATGGCCAACAGACTACTTTGCTAACAGTAAGTTCCTAGGGAATCATAAGTCGTTCCTGCCCTTTGTAGGGGCTGCTTCACTGACCGTTAGGCCCTACAAAGTCTTGGAACTACCCCTTATTCACCTGAAAGTTATTCACAAGGAAAACAGTTTATTTCCGTATCACTAAGGACTCGTTGCGAAGGCGAGTTCATAAGTGGCAGGAGATGGGGAGCCTCTATCTCCCATAAGGAGATAAGAATTAGAGGCTCCCCTTGACGAGCTCCTGTATGTAGTAATTTTTTTGGGCAGAGAGTTCACAGTCCCCTAATTTCACAAGCGATCGCTGAGATCGTGTACTCTACAAACTCCAGCCATCTTTGTTTGCAACAGCGAGCGCGATCTGGGGAGAGCGACACTTCGACCGAACTAACACGGAGTGAAGCGGGAATTTGTCGCTCTTCTTCATAATGGCGGCCCAATAACATACTTATGCTAATAAGCCTTTCTGGCATCGCTGCCGATGAGCAAAATTCAAAAGAATATATGTTAACCAAAAATAGGCCAGTAGGTCCAATTGACATAAATACAATAGAATATTAAATCGGTTGCCATTTATGAAAGTGGTCTATAAAGATGGCGGCAATGTGCTGAAGCGTGCGACCTCCTCGATCGCACTGGAAAAAAGAAACTGTAAACGTTTTTTTTTTGGGGCGGTGTTCTCGTTTTTGTCGACGTCATCTTTGCTTTATAGATGGTTTTCACAGTGACTTCATCAAATTCTAAAATCAAAACCGCCAGGTGTTTTGAATTTTTATCTTACAGAGGTTAAAGATGACCTAGAAACAAATGTTTCTTCAAGTCAAGTTTCGAGTTCCACGACGTCTTTCGTTTCAAAAATACAGCATTTTGAATTTCCGAATTGTCACTTTGGGTGACACCACGATACAAAGTTATCTGGTTGATAGAAATGTCTATGCCTATAAATCTCAGTAGTCTTAGCGTTTCAAGTACATTATGAGATGTGTTCAAACACATGTATTTTATCTCATGAGCGAAAAGTAAGCGCTTTCATCGCTAAGTGAATTGCAAATAATCGTGTGGATTTCTGGCTGCCATTTTGGTGCACAACGGTGGTGCACCACGGTGGTGCACCAACATGGCGGCTACATACAAAACTCGATAAAGTTGCGTGGAACGCTTCGACAAATAACTCAATGACGATGTATCGCACAGACCTGAGAATTGGTGAGGTGATTTCTAAATGTGTCTCCTACATTATTCAAAGTTGTTGGCTTATTTCATTGAACGATTTCGATTCTATTTTTTTCTTGCGTGACAGTGAAATCACAGTGACAGTGACTTTTCACCATTATGTGAAATTTCACCTTCAAGCGCCCACTGCCATACTACGTTTTGGTTTTGACTTCCAAAGCCAAAGCCAAGCCGATATTTGAGCCAAAACTATCCCAAAAGCGAGACGTGTTATCCCGGTTCATCGCATACTATGGATCGTATTTAAAGACAATTGTCACGTTGACGATTCCTAATGATGATCCATATTGAACTGCGGATACGAACTCAAGTAAGGCTATGATCCTTGCAGTTATGAACGCAATTTAAGCAACTACGCAGAGAAGCACGGCTGAAAAATTCAGGACTCCAACTTCAACGTTGGAGTCCTGGGGCGCTTTTCATTTAACCCAAAATTCGGTTTGGTCCGACCGGAATATTCGAGAACAGCTTTGAAGGTGGTCCACTATTATTGGTCGGACCGTCGGACCGAAGTTTTCTATTTGTTGTTCCCATTAGCGCTCTTCTGTGACCTGCTTTCAAAGACAAAATGGCGGAATGCATTGATTCAATGTACGAGTGCTCCATCTGTGGAAACAGATAAGTACTATTTATGCATAGTTGCTCATCGATAACAGGTGGGATACTTTATAATGATTTGATAGCTGTTTCGGCACTGTTTAAAATTTCTTTATCCGGCGTGATCTAATGCTTCCAAAATTATTTCGCGCGCTTTTCTCGATCACCTTTGTTTTCAGAATTTGGAACCGATCTGTTCCATTTTTTGTTTTGGCGTTCATTATGTTTGTATTTGGCGCGAATCAAACGCGCGGTGGCTTGGGTCGGGTCTGTGCAAGCGAAATGTACAGTTTCATTGAACAAGTAGAATTTCCGAAGTTTCAAACCGGAATTTTTGTTGAATGGAAAGCCCCCCTGAATTTTTCAGGCTTCTCTGCGCAGTTGCTTAAATTGCGTTCATAACCGCGAAGAACACAGCCTTACTTGATTCCTTAAGTGATCCGAAAGGGATTGAAGACTAGGGAGCAACAAGCCAACAAATGAATGGCTCGTTACTTACCACTTAGTTTCTGAGCATGGTTGAACGTTACTCTAAAGACTCGGAACGACCACAATCAGCATCTTTGGTTCTAACGGAAAGAAACCCCATGTTCTTCATTTAAAATTGATTGACGGAAGCCAAAAGGCAGTTTGGCGTTAGGCGTTGAAGATGAGATTCCTCTTTATTATGAAAATCGCAGTAAGGCCCTCCATCTCTGATTCCTTTCCCCAAACACCAAACAAAGACAACTTTCAGTCCAGCTCACATACTCCAATAATTCTTTTTTTGCACCATAGATTTTATCGGCTGTTATAAAGACGACAAAGTAATAGATCAGACCGGCTTTCGCTTGGTAAATTCGCGCGCTCTCGGATTTCAAGTCGAGAGCTTCTACTCCGTACAAGATTGTGTTGACCAATGCGCCACGAAGGGCTTCCTCTATGCTGGGCTACAAAATGGCGACCTTTGTTTCTGCGGCAACGACTTCGATAAATATGGCCGCGCGGATGACTTGGAGTGCAACATAAAATGTCGAAAGCCTGATGAAGATGTCACGATCACTAATAATCCATTTGATTCTTGTGGTGGAAGGTGGAGAAACTCCGTGTATGCAGGTAAGTATGAGTATACAAAGAAAAGGTATAATAACAAGTCTTACCGTCTTACAGGAAGAAAAATAATACAAAAAATGTCTCAAAGTGGAGATTACGTGAAACAGCAAATAGCGGACTTCTCAGTACTCTTTATAAGAGCATGAAAATTCTCTTGTGGTAATTTATATCTTTTTCTTGATATCCGTAGCTAATAGGCAAGAAATGAACTAAAATCGAACAAGTTTCTTCGATTTTTCAGCAAAACGCAAATTGCAGTTTGACAACTGCCCCTCGCCGTAAACGAAATGATAAATCTCTCAGTCTGGTAATTTTGTTCAGTACTGCAGATTGGTAATAGTGTTCGCTCGAGTGTAAAATAACTCTCCGCATTTTATTTTGTAGTTACCGGTGTTCGAGCCGCAGAACGCGCAGAGGCAAAGAAATGGTGGGCTGGAAACGACAAATAAACGATACGTTCACCATGCGAAGCAGTTGCATGTTTACTTACAAGATATTGAACTGTTGGTTTCGAATTCAAAGAAGATGAGAGCGGCTTTCATTTGTAAACCGCTAAAACTTTCAACCTACCAGTTTGCTATTGTTTCTTTTTTTCTATCCCATCATTGGCTAAAATTGTTGCGTCATTTGAAGAAGACGAACATGTACTGACTGAAAAGTCATATAATTGGAAAATACCGAACTGTAATAAGCCATACTTGCAAAGCTAGCTGTAACGAGTTGTGTATTTAACAATAGACCTTATTCACGATAGCCGCCATGTTGGATTTGCTATTATCATGCAAATTAGCTACACACTTCTGAGGGGGCAAACAACACAAGTTCGAGAGGTTATAACGTACATCTTAGCCACACAGATGATTTGTTTCATGTTCATTGAATGTTTATCACCTAAGTAGTAAAATAGAATGCTTACACAAGTTACTTCGATTCTTTTTACTGAAAAATTAGTAGATAACGAAGTAGAAAGTCAAAATGTCGGAGGCAATCAAAAGATATAAATTTATTATAAAAGGTATTTAATTCTAAATTCTAAAATGTGCTTTTAACAATGTTAATTCAATATTTCGACGAAACGATTTTCCGCAATTTGCCTTTATTCCAATGTCTGCCCCCCAGGATAACACATGGCTAATTTGCATGACAATATGAAAACCAACATGGCGGCTATCGTGAATAATTACCAATTATTCCATGAGCGCGCGTTGGATATGAGATGATAGATAGCCAACGAGGCGCGTAGCGCCGAGTTGGCTATAATCATCTCATATCCAGCAAGCGCGAGTGGAATAATTGTTCTATTAAAAACGCCCCCAATATATAGAAAACTAGACTACAATAAAAATAAAAAGGCCCGAAAAATCACGCATATGCTTGTCGTGTTTGTAGATCATGGTATAATGGCTCATAACCCATGATGGCTTAGCCAATCAAAACTCTCGAATTGCATTATCCAATGATCCAGTTTTTAATAAGGGCTATTATTCCATGAGCGCGTAGCACCGAGTTGGCTGGCTATAACCAGTCTCATATCCAACAAGCACAAAAGGAATAATTATTTTGTTAAATTCCTTTAACTCCAAAAGTTTGGAAGAACGAAATACGGGCGAAAAACAGGGAGAAATTCCGAGCGAAATTGAAACTGAAACTTGATGAAGATGCGATGTTGTGTAATACCTGGTGGTCAGACAGACCGTCTCAGGCTCATCACAGTAAAAAATTTCTTACCTTTTCGCGGTCTTCTAAGCGCCAGAATTGATCCAAACTTTCCAAAAAAACGGGGTTTTTTTGCTTTATTCCGAGAGAAATTTCGCTTTCCGGCGAAAAAATTGTGAGTTTAGCAACGCTTAACTCAATCATTTACCATATAAGGTCAAACTAAGGTTTATGAGCTGATAACCAAAAATGAGTGAGCCAATCAGAGCAAAGAGAAATGCTCTGACCGAGGTTGACAATTAAATAAATCTCAATATTCCACCGAGTCTTAACATTGGGCGCAGCTGCATTTATTTTATAGATATAGATGCATTAATTTCCAGGATATGTTAAGGAATAGTTGTGTAAAACATCCTCGGAAAATCTCACCAATCACCTGAAGCACTGCCATTTTTTTACATTTTCTTTGCGGCTAACGTTAACAGTCTCGCCCGAGGCCCAAGTGTTCTATGGGATATTCTATGACTAGCATACCACTTAAAAGTAATTTCTATCTATAGAGTGTTTTCACTCACGAGATCAGTAACCTTGCTTTTCCACCGAAACAAAAGAAAGCGTTTGCACGATAATAGAGCTCAATTCCCGGAGGATTAGTTGGGGACACCAAATTGGCCGCCGTTCCTTTGTTTAGGGACACCAACATGGCCGCCGTGACGTCACGTGAAAACACTCTACAGGAAGTTTTAAGTTGTCGTCATATCACAGTCTCACCGAGTTTTCTTATTCTTTTAAAATCGTAGTTGTAGAAGCATATCAGACTGAGTTAACGTAACGTAACAAGAGGAAATTTTCTACCTTCTTTTAAAGTGTTCATCTTCAAAATATGTCACTTGTACAAGAATTCAATGTAAAATATGGCCTTACAGTTGTAGCGTCTATAAAATTGTTGTTAAACAGGTCTAAACAGACGTAGTTTGATGCTATTCTGGCTTGGAGAATTGTGAACTGATGTAGTTCAAAAACTAGGATCTTAAACCGTAACTTGTTTTAAGCTTCGTTGATAATTCTCTGAAGCAGACTGAGTAGCGTCGAACCGTGTCTGATCGTCAGCCCAAACAAGAGATATTTGTTAAACCTAGTTCTCACTCAGAGTTTTGTTTATGTTGTGCAGAACTGAGCCAGGAATAAAATACCAATAAGTAGATGGACCGATGTCTTTCTTGCTTTAATGCTTTATCTGGGACTGGATGTTCGAGGATGTCTCAGATGCAAAACGAACTACAAAGTCGCTGCTGACTGGAACGATGTGTCACGTGGGAGCTACACAACTCGTTTAAACGTGAACGTGAAATCAGATCAGACATTGG
>NC_090872.1:8030174-8035174 GCF_036669935.1 Montipora foliosa
CTGACACAAGTTCTAAAACTGGTTCTTCAAATTATTCGGCGCTGGACACATTGAAAGATAAAAACAAAGCGAACTGCTTGATTTCCAGACATCTGGGGATCAAACGAAAAGGCAATAATAAACGTCAAAGCAAATACCCGCTTATCAAACCTTCGAATGACGAACCAAATCAATCTGAATCGGAAGATTTGTCTGGCAACACATCCACTGCAGAGAAAGGCATCGCTGACGACCTGAACTCACCTCCTGATAACAAGGTTGGGCATGCGCAGCAGAGCCGGATTGAAGACTTAACAAGCACTGACATTCCAGTTTCTCCAAAAGACCCAAAAGCGGACGACAAGCTCTGTTATTTTGAAGTTGTCGATGAATAACGTTTTTAATCTACTCGAGACTGTCTCGTGTACTGTGTGCAAAGGACTCTTTTCTAGCAGTAAAAATGTTTTCTTAGAAATATAACACAAATAGCATTTATGATCAGTGCTGGGAAATGGCTCATTCAGGAAAGAAATGGGCTTCTTGTTGGCTTCTTGGTCCTTTGATGGATTTACGGCTTTTTGGAACGTTTTGGGGTGTATTCGTGGCATCTATTGTAGGTCAGACTAAAGTTTAACCGAAATTATGCCAAAGGCTGGAAAATTGCAAATTTAAACTAGAAATGGACTTCTTGTCTTCATTGTATCTCGGTCAGCTTAAAGTTTTACAAAATGATTTCAAATGGCAAATTCAGGCTAGGAACCGGCTCTTTCGTCCTTCATTGCGTTTTGGCCAGACAGAAGTTTGATTGAGAAGATGACAAATCCTGGCAAATGACTAATTCAGGCTGTAAATGGGCTTCTTGCCAGTACCTAAATCTTTTCACGGCAGTTTGGCCAGACTGAAATTTGACCAGAATGACGCCCAATGCTGGAAAATGGTTCAGTAATTCAGGCTACAAACGGGCCTCCATTCCATATCTAGAATTTTTTTATGGCATTTTGGTCAGACTAAAGTTTGAGGAATTGATGCCAAATACTTGAAAATGGCTAATCAGTCAGGCTAGGAATAGCAAGGAATGGGCTCCTTGTGTTGTGCGTACCTTGATCTTTCCACGGCATTTATTTATTTATTTATTTATTTAGCTTCGCCCTAATTAGATATACCCGTAGCATTATTAGGCAGGGAGACCACTTCAGCCTAGCCAATTATAGTGGATCCCGCCTCGTTAGTGAGAAATAATAACTGAAGCTACTCATACAGAAACAAAGAAATGAAAATAAAAAGGAAACAAAAGAAGAGTTCAAATCGCTAGAGGTAGCGCGACGGCGAGCAACGGAGAGCCCTCGCTATGTTGCACTGGGACATATTGTTCTCCAGGGATCGGTTGTTAAAAAGCCGATTAGCGCTAATCCCCGATTGAAATTAACCCAGGAGTTTATTTCTCTTCTCCCAAATGCTATTCAACATTGATATTCGGCAAGACTTTACATCAGAAGAAGTCAATCTTGAGAAACAAAAATAAGCGAAAGAAACTTTCACCAAAAAGTTGAAAATGTGAAACAAAAGTTTACGCTAATCCTGGATTAATTTAATCGGCTTTCGAACAACTGGGCCCAGGGATCGGTTGTTCAAAAGCCGATAAGCGCTAATCCCAGGTTAAAATTAACCCAGGAGTTTATTTCTCTTCTCCCAAATGCTGTTCAACATTGATATTCGGCAAAACTCTACGTTAGAAGAAGTCAATCTGGAAAAACAAAAATGAGCGAAAGAAACTTTCACCAAAAAAGTGAAAACGTGACACAAACGTTTACGCTAATCCTGGATTAAGTTAATCGGCTTTCGAACAACTGGGCCCAGGTTCTCAAGTCGTCAACGTCGTACAGATTTAGGGCCTTATTGTAATATTGAAATAGCAAACTCTTAAATGAGGCTAGCGAGATGTGACTTGTGCGTAACTCAGCGGGTAGAACATTCCATGTGCGGCATGCGTGCATGAAAAATGAGCGTTGATAAGTAACAGTTAATTCTACTTCCGATGCTTAGAAATATAAGTAATAGCATTGCTGCTGGATGACCTGGTAAATCTCATTGATTATCTAGTCACAGGCAGAGCTTCACTATCTATGAAAACTAAGTTATTTACAGCTTTACAGAAAAAGAAATTCTTGCCAAGACAAGATAGGTGAGAGATACGTTAGTTAAAGGCGGGTCTTATAGGTTACATGGCAACAGAAGGGAAGCTTCAAATTAGTTTTGTTGCACACCGCTGCACATTTTTAACTTGTTTTAATAAGCCAGTAGACGGTCGCGATCATATTTGGGTTTGCGTAGCCAAGATGGTTCGGGACGATAGATAGATAAGGCCATGTTACACGAGGCAATTTTTCTTGCAACTCGCATCGCAACAAACGTTGCGTTGCAAGTTACGAGAAAAAATTCACGTGAAACAACCCATTTTGCAACTGCAATTGTTGCGTTGCGAGTTGCGAGAAATGTAGAACGACCCTCTACTTTTCGCAACGTTGCGAGACAAGTTGCTTGCGTGTGACATCCCCTCTGCAACTCGCAACGCAATTTTGTCAGAATGGGCCAATCAGAGCTCAACTTTCGGCGACTTAGCGCGTCCGCCATCTTGTTTGTTATTGTACGCGTTGCAAGTTGCGAAAGAAGTTGCCAACCGGCAACGTGTAACATACCCTCTGCAACTTGAAAGGTTTTTTATTCGTCATCGTTGTGTTGCGAGTTACAAGAAAAAAGAAAAATTGCCTCGTGTAACATGACCTATAGATGCATACAGTGTGCGATGCGTTGGGTGCTTTCGATGCACCTAGAGAATCGGCGCATAAATTAAGCCTAGGAGATTGTTGGCTTTCGGGAACAGTTGAGTCACTTGTTTTTCTGAAGTAATATTTCTTGACACACACACACTAAGGTCTTTCTCTATGTCGCAAGATTCCAAAAGCGTTTTGTTGATTTGGCAATACTGAAGTTTGACGTGAATGACCACAAACTGTGTGCAGGAAAGTGGCTAATTCGGGCTATAAATATGACATTGTTGCCCGTATCTAGATCATCTCATGGTACTTTGGTCAGATTAAAGTTTCACCGGAATGATGCCAATCCTGGAAAAGCCAAATTTAAGCTATAAAACTTAAAAGAAAACTATTCTTGCATCTTTCAGTTTTACATTTCGGACGAATAAATGTTCTTTTTTCTCTCAGATAGTAGCTTGGTTGGTATCTACTTGGAAGTAGTTTGTGAAGACTGTGAGATTGATTTGCACATATTTCATCGAACAACTTTGCTGCAATTGACTCTCTTCTATCATACAGTGTTGGAAGTCCAGACAGCTCTAGAGCCTTAGCATACGATAGTTCGGGGTAAATAATCTTCATAGCGCGTTTTTGAAGTCTTTCTAGGTCTTCGCTTAGATAACTTGGTAGAGCGCGATGAAAAACTGGGCTGCCGTACTCCAGAATAGAGCGAATGCATGTAATGTAAAATAGAAGAAGCTCTCTTGTGGCTACATGCGATTTCTTAAGCTGTCTAAGAAAATATAATCTTGTTGAAACTTTCCTAACTAGTTCTGACACATGGACATTCCATTTTAAATCACTGCTTATATTGAGTCCTAATAATTTCACACTGTTCACAGTCTCTAGGGTCTGACGGTTCACCCAAATAGGGTCAAACTCTGGTTCGTTTTTTGCAAAGCTAATCCTAAGCTCTTTGCATTTTCTTTCGTTTAACTGAAAACCGTCATTCCTTGCTTGGATAGCAAGATCGTCTACCATTTGCTGAATACAGCTCTTTTGCCCTTTAGTTATTACCTCAGAGATTGTGGTATCATCCACATATTTCCACATCTCTGCCTCTCCTGCTTTCAAATCATTAATCATTATTAAAAATAACCACGGCCCAAGCTTTGTCCCCTGTGGAACACCGGCCGGAATGTAACGCCATTCGGAGAAGCAGTCTTGGGCAAGTTTAACTCTCTGTCTCCTATCCGATAAAAAGTCAACAATCCAGCATAATATGGGGTTCGGAATATCGTAATCTGAAAGTTTACGCACTAAGATATTATGGTCAACAATGACAATGGATGCTTATCATATTTCCCTTGACGCTGAGATAGCTCTGTTTTGATTGGCTTTTACAACAGCGGGCGTTTTAATCTCTCAAGGAAGGCTTTCTGTATGACCCTATATTCCCCGTGACGCTAAAGCCCCGTCCACACACATCCGGAAATTTTTGTGTCCGCAATTTTTTGTTCGGATTCAAAAATATCCCCGACCACACGTAGCGTATTCCAATCGTTTCAAATTGTTTTTACTGTCCACACGCATCCGGATGCAAGGAAGGATTTCGTTTTTGCAAACGTTGGCCGTGTAGCAACAGAATTGACTATTGGAGGGTAATGTGAAGTGATATTTTCTACCCATGTAAAACCATGTGAGCGTTAGCCCTACTAATGGAATAGGCCATTTTCGAAATATCAAATATTCAGCTTGATGGTGAGGCAGTAAGGACAAACTCAATAGAAACACGTTGGAATGAATGTGAAAAATATTTACATATCATCCACTTTCCTTTGTCTTTGTCCTAACTGCCTCACTATGAATTGCAAGCTGAAGTTTAATATATCGAAAAAGGCTCATTGGGCCCACACAAGGACAGACTGAGAAAAACTCTGCTACACGGCCAACGTTTGCACAGAGTAACCCTTCCTTGTACTTGCACATATTCATTGCCGTGAAATTAACATCTTAAATTCCCAACTGCCCATTGCTTTTGACAAAGCTTTTGCTTGACGATCATGCGCAAAATGGTATGTTGGTGCCATTTTCTCTGTTTTGTTAACTAGTTGCACGTGAGAGTCCTTAAAGGTCCATGGTCGATACGCCATGTTGATTTATCTCACCAGGGAAAGACTGGATCCGATAGTGCACGTGTTACGTCAGCGTATTCGAAATTTTGCGGATACGACCGGTCACTTTGGAGACCGTATTCGAAAATTTCCG
>NC_090872.1:8037674-8042674 GCF_036669935.1 Montipora foliosa
CGCTCGAAACGTCAGCTTTTAGAATCTCTGTACGGTGGCCAATTTACATTATCAACTCCGTTGATAAAACCAAATTTTTGTATATAACCGTGAAAAGGGCTATTCAAAACAAAATGACCCCTTAGCCTCGTTCATGTGGCAAAGCCGCTGATAACTCCAATAAGCGCTATTAAAGCACTCGTTTCAGATTCCCCGAGTCTGAGCATTCGAGCAAAACGGCGGATGCCGTGGTTGATTTTTATGCTTATGCACTAGTATAAGCTACTTCTGCTTGCGTCGCTATCATGTGAAAACCAGGCTTAACGGCAAGCGAAAGTCACCTGCTCGGTCTGGCAAAAATGAAATTTTCAACGAAAGTATTACGAACTGACATACGAACATCATTTTCCAAGTTTGGCAAAGGAAAAACACAGATCTAAGTATATCTAATGATAATATGATTGCAAAAATGATCCAAAAGACGTTTTCGATGACGTCAAAAAATTGAAATTTTCGTAAACATTTTTTATTTGAATTTTTGAAAAACACCTTCAGATAAGCTTAGGGTGCGTTCCATTGACCGTATTCCGGAACAGTAATAGAAGTCATTCGTTTTCACGGAAATTCACATTAAAATTGTGAAACACCTTCCAAAATGCTATTTTAAACATATCTTTACCGTCAGTGTTGCTTCAAAACGCCAGACATACCGTTTTAAATCATCACTCCGCGCATTCGAACGAACCCTTACTATTCCGAATTAAGTCAACTTACACAGTTTTACCATACTATTTTTACAGACCTGTCCGCTGGCATATAACGTTTGCAGCAAATAGGCCATATTTCACGAACCAAGCCTATGAATGGGTGCGAGGCTGCCGATGACCTTGCCGTATTGATACAGACCTCACTTCTTTCATCGCCTTGTAAATTGTGTCGTTGTAGTCTACATTAACATTAGAAAAGCGCGAAGGTTTGTATCAAAACAGGGTCACCACCAGCCTCGATTCTATTCTTAGACCAGGTACCTTAGCTACACGTGTAACATGGTCTTTTTTGTCCTCCTTAAAAGGCTCCAAGTTGAAAGGGGTTTCACACTCAAAACGAGTCGACAGGGTCTAATTTGAATAAAAACTAACGGATATTGGACTGTATTTCCTTAGTGGAACAAGGAAATTTTAAATATGACATTAACAACCCGTTCGTGCTAATATTTATTTATTTATTCATTTCTTATTTATTTGCCCACCAAGAAATACAATAAAAGAAAGAAAGTAAAAATGAGATTACATACAATACTAACCAGCAGACTTGAAACAAGAAATCTTATGAGTACTAAAGCCTCCTCAATCTAGATGCTTCACGTTGCTCAAAATTGGCGTACGTAATAACTATTTATAAATTTATTTTCAAGCTTTTCTTAAAGGAACAGCCTGAAAGATGTAGAGATAGATGATGACCGTAAAAAATCTTAATACTTTTAATATTATATGGAGTGGATTTGATTATCAGATGGAAGCGCTACTGTACGAGGTTCCTCCCCAAAGTCATCAAATGATTCTTCTCGGTTGACATTTTTCCCTGTTTCTCTTACAGCATATGGTGAGTTGTTAGGCAAAGTTCACATTTTCTTCTTCTTGATTAGTTCTACACTTGTTTTTAGTGCAAAAATGGTATTCTGCACCCCTCCTGAATTGGGCGCTGTCTCTCCACATTATAAATCGTCAGACGCTGTTGTTGATCTGTGTGTCACTGTTTCCGTTAAGCTTCAAATGCTGGCTGTGACTCAGTATGTTGTTATTATCCATAAAAATCTTGCGAAACAAGAAAGAGGACGCCTTGTAGAAAAAGATGACTTGGGGAAATTCTCGGAGCTTTCTGAAAACTTTGACAAAATCAGCAGATCTTCCTAAGTTGTCCAAACCCGTCACTTTAAATACGAACTGGACTGAGCCGACTGCGAAGATGACAAAGACTTGCTGAAAGAGTATCATTAATACCACCTTGCTCAATACATATGTGAATGATCCAGAAGAGTTCTTAACACAGTTGATTGCAGTAAAGTTTAACACCCAAATGACGCAAATGAGTTCGATTCCGAGCAAGCAAAAGTTAATAACTAGGAGAATTTGCATCAATGTCAGAGTGTTTAATTTTAAAATTACACCAAATGCGATCATTTGCGTTACTTGCAGTAAGCTTAAAGTCCAAAATGTTGGCAAGCGGACTGCTTTTCTAAGTATCACAGAGAACCCTAGAAAGCCAGGAATCTTGGTTAGGAAAAATACAAACACAACGATGTACGCGTTTAGGGAGATCAACCAAGCCAGTTCATATTCTTGAGAGTGAGGAAACGCCGTTGAGTTGGAACATCGAAAAGACGCTTTTCTCTCCTGTATGCAGCAGGAATAGGAACGAACAAAATAAAGGACTGAACCAGCGATCTGCCAGAGCAGAAAGATGACGAACGAAACGCGGGGCAAACGAGTCACACACTTCAATCTACAACGACCAGATCCTGAAATGGTGAGTTGCGCCGAAAGCAAGTGCGAGTTGTCGGTAAAAGATTGTAAAGTCTCAACATTTTCCGGCGACTCCATGCACTTATTTCTGTTTGTAGAAAATAATCTTTCGTTCGATGCGCAAAATTATTCCTCACGAAATCATATGGGGAAAGATCAAATGAGAACTCATCAGTAGAGCCGGACTTGTGAAGAAGTTTCAGTTTGTGAATACACTCAGCTCAAATGTGCAAAATCGAAACCATCTATAAAAATTTTATTTTGTCACCGGAAAGTGAAATTTTCCCACTACATCTACTTCCTGTCACATTTTTATCCGAATTAGGTGCAGTGTGAGCAAAAAAGGGGTTCATGCTGTCGAGAGAAGACGACTACATGACGTCACACCTATGTCACAATCTCTAACGACTGGGCTGCGAGGAAATTGGTAAGGAGACGATACACTCGAGAGGAATAATTCCAGGTCTTCCTCAGTGACGAAACTTGAATCCTTGAGTTCAAACTTTTCCCAACACAAAGAAGGTGAATAGTTATACGATCGAGCGATAAAAGGTGTATCTTTCTAAAGTTTAAGATTCGTATTCAGAGAAAGGACCTCCGCTCTTTCCTCACACCACAAGTAAATGATTGAGCCTATTCTCTTGTGTCCACATCACAGGACCTTGATGATTCTCGGTTAGCTTGCTGTTAGTTCGGACGCATCGTTGAAGCCTCAACTTACTTGTTGCAGCCGGAGTCATCCACAAGCATCTGTCCAAAGGGATATATTGCGAGAGAGATTGAGCAAAATCCGTGCTTTTCTCCTTGCCGGCGGAGAGGTACGCTGTAGAGCTCGGCTGCTGAGCTTCAGCTACACTCATTATTTAAAGATCAAGACAGAGCAAGAGTTTCATGCCAACCCCACGATTTGTTTATTGTCTCCAAATTCTATGGCTTGCACAGAAGGACGCATCTATTGCAGAAAATCGCTTTCCAATCCCGTTTATCCTCAAGCCCCATGGCAACTATACCTTGCCCGTACAATGTTTGCCATCCAGAGCAGTGCAAGAGGCCTATATACTAACGGGAATGACGTCAAGCTACGTGTCAAATTACCCCAAGGATGTGGCAGCGAATTCATAAGTTTGGTTCTATGACTGAAGGTAAAATATCCGGAACATTCTTTATCCTAAAATCGAGCAGCATCTGGCCGAGTGCTTTGCCCTGCAAAGAGTAAAAATACAATTAATCATCAAAGTGATCAAAGGAGTAATCAAATAAACGAACCAATACAGCGATTGAAGACAGGATGCAAAACAGTGTACTGGCCACGGCGCTGGAATCACATATGGAACCTCCGGGTTCAAATCCCGTTCCACCCGTTGGCGGGATTTGTTTGGGCATGTCCCGAAATGCACTCAAACGTGCATGAAGATTTCAGTAAGCGTCACGAAGTGTCCCCTTACTCATCGTCCCAACTTTACATCACCCGTATCACAGAATACAAGCAACGTCACAAAGTGTTCCAGTCGTAAATTCTGCTCAAGTAAAGATAAACAGATGCATTTTCCCAAACCCTAAAGTAATGCTAACTGTACTGTGGTCCAATGCTCAATCAATCGAGTCAACCGGTGAGCCTACAATATTTAACATTAGTATCACCCAACTAGTGGACTAATGCAAATCCTGCATTTTGATTGGATACGCTACTAGAGGACTATCAGTAATAGTCCTTGAGTAGCGAAAAGCGGAAAAGCGTGACGCTTTCTTTCGTTTTATTCCTAAATAAATATCTCTTCAACTTGCATTTGCTACCTTTATTATTGCCTTTTCTGTCCGACTAGTTGGGTGATACTAAAACAATTAGACCCTTTGCCCTCAAGGGCCACGGGTCAATAGCCCATTCGGTTTCGCCTCATCGGCTATTGACCCGTAGCCCTTGCGGGCTACGGGTCTAATTGTTAAATAGACCAATTTCGATATATTAAAATTCAGTCCTAAACAAAAGACATCATCTCGAGGCTCTGGGGAATAAATATGAAGATTTGTATGAGTTTATTCCCCAGAGCCTCGAGATGATGCCTTTTGTTTTGGACGGAATTCTAACAAATCGAAATTGGTCTATTATTCCACGAGCGCGCGTTGGATATGAGAAGGAAAATAACCAACGAGGCACGTAGCGCCGAGTTGGCTATGACCAGTCTCATATCTAACAAGCGCGAATGGAATAATTGTTTTACTGAATTTTCATTAAATTCTGGATGCTTGGACACTTGGAAATAAAAGCCAATCAGTTTCCCTCTTGGCAACACTTGGCACAATTAGTTTCCATATTAGGTCATACGGAATGGAGTGTTTTCACGTGACGTCACGGCGGCCATGTTGGTGTTCCTAAACAATGAAACGGCGGCCATGTTGATGTACCCAACTAATCCTCCGGGAATTGAGCTCTATTGTCATGCAAACGTTTTCTTTTGTTTCGGTAGAAAAACAAGGTAACTACTGATCACATGAGTGAAA
>NC_090872.1:8047674-8067674 GCF_036669935.1 Montipora foliosa
TGACGTTTCCTCGTCGTTGTTCAAGCTACCTACACTTACTTGTTCGGGGAGCTGTCGCGTGTATGTTCGTTTCTCTGTCACGTTCAACCGGTGTTTTCTCAGGATCTGGTGTTGGCATTGTCTCCACATGTTCGCCGTTCATGAAGATATCAACCTACGAACACAAACATCCAAAAAGATAACTACTCTCGTATCCAGCAAGCGGGAATGAAATAGTTGTTTTATTAACTCTGAACCGTTTTCAAATTTCACAAAACGACCGGAATGAATATGAGCTGATACTGAGTGAACTAAACAGAACGCTAGCAACCGGTAGCACTAGAAAACGCTAGAAATATTCGAGATTGAAAGTCAAATAATTAAAAATTATTCCATGAGCGCGCGTTGGATATTTGATTGTAAAGAGCCAACGAGGCGCGTACCGCCGAGTTGGTTTCAACCCGTCCAAAATCCAACAAAGGCGAATGGACAAATTGTTTTGTTAAATGTTCATTATATGCTGGCCCGGGTTGCTCGAGGCATAGATAGCGCTAACCAGCATTAAATACCATGGAAACCTATAGGTTTTGACAACTCTTAGCGCAAACCAAGCTTCGAGAAACCGGCCCATGAACGCTTGGAAATAAAAGCCAATCAGTTTCTAGCTTTACAACACTTGACGCAATCAGTTTCCATATTAGGTCATACGGTATATGAGCTGATAACCGAGATTGAGTGAACCAGTCAGAAAGCGGCTACTGAGAAACGCAATATCCGAGGTCGAGAATTTAATAATATTGGTTAAACGGGCAAGAACATTCGTGTTGCACGTGCGGAAAACATTTCAAAACATTTCCTTGCCGTACTATGCAAAAAGCCATTATAACAAGGTAAAAGAAAAAAGTCTTTGTTACGAGCCTAGAAAGGTCCATCAGGCCGGCGCTTATCTCAGGTTTCTGTAGCATGAAGCGACTAGGAGTATTTCTACTCCCCCCTGGATGGGATGCTAGTCCATCGCAGGGTTACCCCCCGCATTTTCGCCGGTACCCATTTATACACCTGGGTGGAGAGAGGCTCCGTGAGAGCAAAGTGCCTTGCCCAAGAACACAAGACAATAGGGCCGTTTATACGAGAGAAAATAAGCTGCGGCTTACTCTGGCCGCGGAGTGCATAATACTCGAAAGGAACCATTAACACGAGTATAACCTCCCAGGCCAGGATAAGCCACGACTTGAGAAAGCCGTAAACGTATATTTTGTACCATTTATACGAGGTGTTTGCGCCATGTGTAAGCCGCGGCTTATTTTCTCTCGTATAAACCGCCCTAATGTCCCAGGCCAGGAAAAGAAGATAAAATAATCGACAAATGATTATTAGCGCCAAGTTGTATTTTGAGGTGACCTTTTCATAGCCGTAAGAGTTTTCGTTGCTTCGAGTTCCTTTTGTCAACTTTACTACACTCTTATAACGTAGCTACAGTGCCATTAAACGGACCTTCACTTCGTCTTTGGGATACAGGAAGGAAAAAAGCCTTAGCAATGGAGACCTGAATGACAAACAAAGATGTGAAAACACAAAAACATTTGATTTATGAATTGAAAAGAACAAAAATTGAAATAATTCAAACGGGGAGTAGTTTCATTCTTACACTCTTGGCCTTCCTCCAACCAGGGCAGTCAACCCAGGAGCTGCAGAGAAGGAACAACAAGACAATTCGAGTATTGGCTAATTATCAATCATATTGCGCGTCGCTTTGCGCCAGCTTCATTTCCTTCTCTGTGTAGGTGACTGAAGCAAAACGTAATGTACAATACAATACATACTTTTCAGGGCCAATGAAACACAACGAAACGACGGAACAGAATAACAACAACAACAGTTAAGAATCCCAACTGGCCGGAGGCAAACCAGTTGGCTATTTACAAGTGCAGCTGGGAAGTTGAACCACGGACTACCAGGATCATATTCAACGAGTGGTCAGAGCGGGTCTTGAATACGGGATCTCCGGATCTCAAGGCCAGCGCCCTAACCACTGGGCCACACTGCCTTCTATTTTTAGAATGCAATATTGACGCTTAGTAGGGTCGTCTATGGAGGGTAAACATCATCATCATCATCATCATCATCATCCTTCTCCGACGCCGTCCTCGTTCTCGTCCCGTGCACCAGCATTGTTAGGAAGCTATCGCAAAGGCGACGGCATCGGCAACAGTGACGCCGTCGAAACCAACAAAGGTTTGCTAAGCGAAAAAAAAAAAGCGTGTTGCACGTGAGCACACATTTTCGTATACTTCCTTTCCCCTCCTCTGCAAAACAACGTGAAATTACAATTGATGTCTTGACGACAACGTGAGTACACGATAGTCAACCTTTGATTCTCTCTATACATGCAAACTACAATAGCGTTTCTCAATACTTGTCGCATTGTCCAGCATTAAGTCACTTCCCCTTCACTGCACATCGAATAGTTTCGATTGTGCAAAATAAGTACTATTATTTCCATAAAAAAAAAAAAGAAATAACCTAGCAAAGTATAAGGCAATACAGGAAATTCAATGGTTCCCTTGTACATACAACAAAACTCTAAACATTTCTTTTTTTCAACATATATGACATACTGCTGTATGTAATTACTGCAGGCCCATGTGGGAGGGTTTGTTACTTTTCTTTGAATTTCTGTGTCTGTAAGTAGCATTTAACTCAAAAGTTGCTTTCTTTCTCCATTTTTCTGGGAAAAAAAGTGACTACAATAGTTTTTCCCTAAAAAAAATTCTAAAAATGTGTCTTGGCCTACCGAATCCGTTTACATACAAAGTTAGTTTCAAAAAAAGAATTGTTAGACAAGAGGCTTGGAAACAGAATTCAAATAAACATATTTCTCTTTGAAACGTTAAGTTTGCAAGTCGCTTACTGCATTTGCTATCAAGCACGATGCGAATCAACAATAACAAAAGTGATTTCAGAGAGGAGGAGAGAGCGCTTGAAAAAGCTTTTCATGTAACTTTGCACTGTCGTAAGTCTTTAGCGATTACTCCATCTCCATCATACCGTACAATGTGGGGGAAGTATCCTAAATAAAGTGGGTATGCTCAGTTTCCGAGTAAAATAATGAATGGAAGGCTTACACCTATATGTTCATGTTGTTACCAAAACCTCAAATGCGGTGATTTCACATTGCTGTTAGAGCGGTTTTCAATTGAGTGTCGAGAGTAATTACAGTGTAGCGAATTGCTTTAGTTTTGCATTACTTCACACAGTGATTGGTTCAAAGTTCTCGCTCAACCAATCAGAAGTGAAACCAAAACCAATCGTGACTCGCGCGTGCACATTTTTCCCGCGCTTTGTTTCGACTACGTGTAATTACTTCGAGTTTTGATTGGTTTACTGGATTGTCTCCATCCTTTTTGATTGGCCAAAGTAATTACTTTGGTTTTGGTTTTACGACACTCGATTGAAATTCGCTCTATAAGGGAGTTTAAGGACATCGGCAACGTGAACGAAAGTGTCACTCCAAAATATCACTTGGTGCTATCACAAGTATTTCAAGATTATTCCGTCTTCTTCACCTTGTACAATACGGGCGAACTATCCTGTAACTAGCAGGGTAAAAATAGAAAATGAACGGTTCTTTGTTATATGCTCAGGTTGTCGTCAAAGCCTAAAATTTGGTGATTTCACGTTGTTGTTTTGTGGAGTACGGCAAAAATGCACGGAAATTCGCGCTGCACGTGCAGCACAATTATTTTTCCTTTTTAACCAATAATATTCTTGCAACGACATGTGCAGCACGATTTCTTTTTAACCAATGATAATATTCAGTGTTTTGTAAAGTTGTGGTTGCAGTCGTCGTTTCTCCCACAGAAAAAGGAGCATTAGGGTTGGCTTCGACTGCGGTCGGCCTCTAGATAAAGATCTAGTCTTGTCTTGTCTTGAAAGCTTTGCGAAAGAAGTGCCTTAATGGCGGAAGCAAACGGAACATTCTTCGAGTTGCAGATTATCACTAACGAGGTCACACTCTGCACCTTACCAGCTTCAACCCATCTCCCCTATCTTTCCCACCTTCTACGCCCAGCTGAGCTGCATACACACCCATGCTAGTTCCTGCAGATGCTATCTCCATTCCAAACAAGTCCAGTGCCTTTCTCTGCTGATGATGGACGGCTAGCCATAATACCGCTTCCCTAGGAGTCTGGAAAATGTGCTTTTTGCTTCAGTTACGATTTATATTAAAAACAACAAGTATTTTTACTATTGTTCTGCAGCAAAACCTTTACTACAGAATGCTTTCATTTTCAAACTGAGTATGCATCAACTTATGGAGTGCAGGTATGCGAAATCAAATGAACCTTAATCCCATTTTGAAAGCGCGATTCTGAAGTTTTGTGGTAAAAAACCTGAACCAATTTCCAGACTTGCCGCCAAAAAAGACCAGGAAAGTTAGCAATGTGTGACATTGCCCACTTAAGATTTTTGTGTTAGATAAAGTAACTTTATTGTTTAAACCAATAGGAGGTACAGAATTAATAAACAAAATAAATGGCAAAGTTGGTATCTTTTTGTGTTCCATAGCCTTGAATAAAATAATTCTCAGACCTAAATAATTGTTTAATATTTTTAGAAGCAACATAATAATGACTACAGTAGTCACTGTCTACACATTGATTTTGCAGGTCTCAGGGGTTTAAATAAGAATTTTAGTAAAAAATATCAGCAGTGATGTCAATGGAATTATAGTCAGGCAGGTAATAAGCTCTCCAAACGCGGGAATTTCTACCCAATACCCAGCTGTTATTGAAACCTCTCAAAAATTTACCTCGGGGTAAGAACTCTCTGCGAAAAAAATGGTTTGAAATGACCTTAGAGAGAGCAATGCTTTCACTTGGTGTAAAAGCAACATATTTAACAGTGTTACAAAATTAATGTTTGTCTTGAACCTGAGCAAATTTAAGTCTGCATAGTTTACAAGTTACCCATCTTCTTGTGATTTGTATGCCAAAAGGTCTTTCAGACACTCTTACATATGTTTAAAGCTTACCAGCACTGCAAGCTGCTTTGCAACACTGGATTCCAATGAGACCACAGGACCCACCCAATTGGAACCCATTCCCATTTTGTCAAACAATAAATTGTCTAGACATGAAAACATGACATGTGCTCACCGCAGTCAAGACGCCTGGAAACGCTTGTTTTCCATATGTCTGTTCAGAGCCTATCACCTACACATGCAATGATAATAGTAACAACGATAGCAATGAAGACATAATAAGCCAATGATTTGAGAAAACATCCATATAACATGTACACATGTAGTCACACATTCATTGTTTCATACTTACTTGTATATGTGTTCTTGTGTAGTCATCAAGCTTCAATTTTTCAAACATTCTTCTGGTCCTTTAAAATAAAGAGAAAGAAGAACGTTAAGATCATCTGCCATCCAAAAGTCATTTTGAGTAAAATATCCAGCACCTTCCTCAGGATTCTGGATGTTCCTAGCAAGCAGGCTTTCCGCAGAGCTGAGAAATTTACCGCACACTGTAGTTGTTCTCGGTACTTTTCAAAGTCTTTACTTACAATGCCCAATTCCCCTATGACGATTGGGATAACCTTCACCCTTTTAAACTTTTACACAAATTCGGCCAATTTCACATGGCAAATCACTGTATTTTTCACGTTTTTCTTGTTCTTTCTCGTTCACCCTCATATCAAAGGGGCATGCAATGTCTACCAACGCACATTCTCTTGGTCTTTCGCACAGAATTACGATGTCAGGTTGAGAGTGTTCCATTACCTTATCTGTCTGAAGTGTGCAGTCCCATAAAATTATTATTATTATTATTATTATTATTATTATTATGATCATTATTATTATTATTATTATTATTATCATTATTATTACATTCAGGTCACATTAATACCCTTGTAAATTCTGATACCGTTCCAAAGATATTCTAATGAATAATCAAAATCTAGCTTACAGGGTGATCATTAATTTTGTGTAAGTTAGGTACAGAATGCAATAACATATACCTGAATAATAATCCCATAAATATGTAAAAAAATGAATATAATTTCCTCTATCTGAATAAACTGAATAAATTATCATACCTTTTTAAAAGAGCTTCACCTGTCTTTCTGGCTTTAAGTGAAGCAAATGGCCCCCCAACAGGGCACACTGCAGTGGCACGGAAACCATCAGCATGTGTTGCACACACCTAGTATGCAAATCAAGGTGCTGATCAAAAAATTTGGCATTTTGGGCTGATGGTACTGATACAGGCATTAATAAGACAAAAAGCTATCATTCATTTTCCTAACTTGGCAGATCAAAAGAAAAGAAGTTGACTGAAAATGGACCTGAAACTTTTTCACGCAAACCAAATCTGAAAGGTCCCCAGTTCACACTACCCATTTCTCACAACTGGCGTGTTATTTTTCAATATTCATACTTGCTATTTCTTACAACTGGCAACTTAACTTAAGGATATAGCATTTTTGGTCATCACACATTGTCTAGCCAAAATTTAATATTGTTTTGTTTTATCTGTGTAATCCATCTAATGACACATTAAGCTGTTAATCTGGAAACGTTAATTACTCTCTTTAGCACTGTCTAAATTTATCAAAATTAATATCCACTCAAATACACAATGCATCCAACCAAAACAGTGATTTCAAAGGACATGTCTCCTATTTGAAGGGAATGTTCATCATCATCATCATCATCATCATCAAATCTCACCACACCAGTAGGCACATAAGGCCTTAAGGACAGAATGTTACCAAATAAATATTGAGAAACTTTTTGTACAGTACCTTGTAGGAATCAGTCGCTGGTTCACCATATGCACCTTGAACAAGTACTGCACCACCATCATAGCCTATAACAATGTTAACAAAATACATGTAACTTACAAACTTTATTTGAATAAAGTTCTTAAGTTACATGTATTTGTGCTTGTGGGCTTAATTTGTTCAATAAGCCCACAAGCTTGCCTGCTTTCCACTTTTTCATTGTAGCATGAAGCAATTGAGAGAGGGGTGAAGCCTTGGAAGCTTGGGGTTTCCTTCCAAGCTTCTTGGAGCTTGTGTAGAAAAAAATTAGAGAGCTTGCTTGTAGGTTCAGTAAAAATCAACAGCAACTGCTGTAATCTTAAAATAAGAAAAAAGGATATAAGGGATACAAAGTTTGTTTCTCAGCAAACAACTTGTGAACCACAAGAATTTCATTCAAGATAATCAGGACAACAATAATGTCGCAGAATAACAGTGCTGCACACTGAGCAGTCCAACATGTGGTAGCATAAGGAAAGAACATGCTCACAGCTAGCCAATTGACTACTTGCTCTTCAGCTGGCAACAACGCTTACCAATGAGTCCTTGAAGCCGGACTTGAGTGAAGTCACAAGTCACATCTGGAAGGATGTACTTTGCAGGGTCACCAAGCTCGTAAACAAGCTGTTACAAAAAAGACAAAAAATAAATTTGGGTTTGGGATCTTTAGTCCACTCCATAAAGTGGTTCAAGCTTTTGTTGTGTTGGCTCTGACGGGATCTCTGCGATGCAAAGTGACCTGCTCGCAACTGTGTGGCTTCATAGCTCAGTTGGTGGAGAATAGCACTGGCATTGCAGACGTCATGTGTTTAAATCCCATAAGAGCAGCCTGAATTTTTAGGCAACTACAAGAGACAATAAATAAATTGCTTAAAATGTCCAGATACGTGTACGTAAGTGCAAGGATAATTTCTCTCTTTCAACCCTTTTTCAGTTAGCAAATTTCTCTGCTAAATGGTTGACAAAAGTCATATAGGTCAACTCAAAAGGAGTGTTAACAAAGACCGCTGGTACTTAAGACCTTCATGCTTTCTACATTTAGCTGCCAAAATTTCCAAAACTATGAATTCAAAGTAATACTATTATTTTGTGATTGTGCCAATACCAGCTTATCTTGACAACCATGTAAGTGCTGTATCTACTTTCTGTAGCTTCTAACCTGCTCTGCTACAGTAGATGGCGACACAAGGCCTCCAGTGTTTGGTGGCTTGGAAAGAACAAATCTGCCATCAGCTGCGCACTCAGCTATGGGGTAACCAATGTTGTCCCTGGGCAAAAAACCCTGAAAATCAGTTCTAATGAACACAACAAACCTATTTGTAATGGAAAGGAGTAAAGAGACAATGGCAATAGTGAGTTTGCTATGTTGCAGGTCCGAAATTGTCAGTTAGACCAACATCAACGTTACTTTTGTCCCAGCATAATAAACTAGATCTCAAACACCTTAAATTGCTGTTTAGTCGGCTCTCTCTAACTTCAACCTCACCCTAACTCAAGACAAAATTGATTTCCCCTGGATTTCCATTATACATTTACTGCAATTTTACCCTCGGTAAATCAAACCACATCTGCCAGTACGTGACAAATCAAAACAAACAGTGTGCTGTAGTCCAAAACATTTAATTTATTTTGAAGAAACCCTGTAATCTTGGGCCCTTTATTGCATTTCACAAAATGTGTCAGTCCAGTTCAGGTTTCATGGGTTTAGGGTACATTTAACTTCAGTACCTGTATCTTCATAAAGTGTTGCTGCTCAACTCCTTACTCCCGATAACTCGAACTCCCGATAACTGTAATCTTTTTCAATTTCCCTTGAAGGTTTAAGTTATCAGGAGTCCACTGTAATTACTCATCCGAAGAAAAATAATTTCACTATGCTCATTGAATGATCCAGCCAAGACTTTCATATCATCTAAAGATGGGAAGTCAGCTAATTCTTACATTCACTATATTATAACCCATTGACGCCCAGGGGTTCCCCATTGACGAGTAAAATCGTCTGGCGTTAGACAGAGTAACATACTAAGTCCGGCCGGTTTCGGCCGGTTTGGACGTCAAAGGGTTAACAACTTCCCTATCACTGCAAATAGACATACCAGTCAGGGACTGTTTGCCAGTCAGTGAAGATGCCACCAGTACACTGTGCACCACATTCTATTAAATGACCTACCAAACTAACATAGAAAGATTGATAAGTTTGAGTACAAGTAAGTTTGGGAAGCAGGGATTGTGTAGTGGTGATTGCACTTGTCTCCCACCAATGTGGCCCAGGTTCGATTCCAGACTCGTAGCCATATGTGGGTTAAGTTTGTTTTTGGTTCATTACTCTGCTCCAAGAGATTTTTCTCCAGGTTCTCCGGTTTCCCCACTCCTCAAAAACCTACATTTCTAAATTTCAATTCAATCAGATGCAGGAACTCCATTAATACCACTTTCACATTAGTGGAGCTTTCTGGGTAAATACCATTAATTGTATAATTATAATAAGAATTATAATATTGTAATAATTGTTATAATTATTACAGTGATTTCATTTATTAATCCATTAAACTCTTAAATACTCATCAATAATTTATTAAACCAAGATCTTTTCTCATTGAATATATACCTTCCTGCAGCTAGCAAGTCATACTCATTTGATTTCCATCCAAACTGCAAAATAGTCATTCATTAGTAAGAAACTGTTTAACACCATCAATTTTATTTTTAAACCACAGTAAATATGATGTTTTAAAATTTGGAACTAATTAAACTGGTTCGTGTATTCTAAGTAATCTGAATAGAATTGATCTCCCTTAAGTTCACTTGATGTCTTTACAATATTTATTGAGGAGACTGATCAAAATGGTGATTTAAAAGGACACATACCGGTACATGTCATGTTTAATGGACATCCCATAGGACTGTCATGATTAGGATGCATCCTCCTTTGTCAAATGCAATAATACCATGATATCAGGTATATTATTTTTGTACCTCATACATGAGAGGTCCCAGAGCCAGAGCACTATCCACGCATCTTCCAGTGATCACAACGTCAGCTCCAAGCTCCAGTGCTCGAGCAATGGGAGCAGCTCTGTTTCAACAACAAAGTTAGTCAGAATTTTGACATCCAACAAAGAGTGTTAAGTCTAAAACCCGATTCACACCAACTAAACACGTTTAATTAAACCAGATTTAACAAAATAAAAATGAGCAACGGAAGGCTGAAAGACTGAATTTTACGTAGGGTTCATGTAAGTTCTAATGCGTGTCTTCATTTTGATGAATTTGGAGTCTACATTATGTCAGGTAGTAACTTGTATCAAGAAAACAATTTTAAACTATGTTTAACTAAACAGTTTTTAAACATGTTTAAGCTTTGGTGTGAATGCAGTATAACTCCGCCATGGACGGTCCTAAGTCCGGCTGAGAAAGAAGGAAGGTTGGGCGTAGCCTACCCCGTAAAAACTCATGTTGCTACAGAAACACCAATGATGAATCAACAAGCTCTACAAGTTCTGGAAGAAGAAGGGCTTCCCTCGCGAACGTATACGACGAGTTGCAGAGAAAGCCGAAAGGAAGCTGCAACCCCGACTATGGAACACCTGGCGACAGGAGCTTGAAAGGATATTAAGAGGACTGGACACAACTTGAAAGGATAGCGCAGGACAGCGGAGACTGGCGAGTCATTGTTGGTGGCCTTTGCTCCGGGAGGAGCAAAGGGCCAAAGTAAGTAAGTAAGTGAATGTGGTATAAGCCCTTGGTACCTATTTCCAACAATAAGGTAAGGTAGCTTATGATAAATGCAGCCTTTTATCCTTAATTGAGGGGAAGCATTTGGGGGGGCACTTTGTGACGTTAATTGTCTGTATTCCAAGACATAAGTGATGTCGAACTTGGGGAGAAGATGAACGGGACACTTCATTATGTTTATAGAAATCTGCGCTCATCTAATTAGGGGCATATGTGGGCATATCAGTAAAACTGTATATTTATTTATTTATTTATTTATTTATTATAAGTACACCGTAGAGACAATCTTCCAGGCCCTATACACTTGCTTACCCTAAATATGCATTCACGCTCTCTACGTTAGAAGGAAATTCAAGTCCACTGTCCATATCTTTGATGCCAGCTTGACGCAGTTTCTCAACATCACTCATTAGGTCATCACCAGTAACAACAGCAACTTTAAGATCTAAACTCGACTCTTTTGCCACAGAAAGCAAAGCATTTGCACACTCATGAGGATTGATGCCTCCAGCATTGCTTACTACACGAATACCTGCATGTAAAATAATTATTATGGTACAATGTAAATACTGATATACCAATACATAAAATTAAATTACGGTACATATAAATACTGATATAGGTAAAGTCTGTTACGAGCCTAGGAAGGCCCATCAGGCAACTAGGAGTATTTCCACTCCCCCCTGGATGGGATGCTAGTCCATCGCAGGGTTACCCCCAGCATTTTCGCTGATACCCATTTATACCTGGGTAGAGAGAGACACCATGAAAGTAAAGTGTCTTGCCCAAGAACACAACACAATGTCCCCAGCCAGGACCCGAATCCAGACCATTCAATCTGGAGTTGAGCACTCTAACCATGAGGCCACCATGCCTCCCAGATATACACACATACTGATATACCAATATAAAAATTAATTTGCCGATAAAAATCTGCTAATATAAAACTAAAATGTACTAACATAAAATATTTTATATTAGCAACCTGCTTACTGTTGCACAAAACTGTGAATTCATTATTTTCTCAAATCCCATAACACATCTTTTTTACACCCAAAAATGTTGCATAATCATTGTTTGCCATTTCTCCCGCAGCTGGGACATGAAGATGTCCCAAGAGAAATTGAAAACAATGCCTACGCAACTTTTTGGGGCTGAACAAGGTGTATTTATTTACGAGATTTGAGAAAGTAGAGAATAATAGTTAGGATTCAAGTAAACAATGTACTTTAATTAAAACATGTCTACTGCATAGAATTTAATAGTTTCCTTTTTGTTTACCATTGTTTTGACAGAGATTTGTTTGGAAATAACCAAAAAGTGCAGGCTACAAACAGGTAGTTTCAACTTAGCCCTTCCCCCTTCCTCCCCTTCGTTTCAGCACTACAGGGAAATCTTAGAAAAATGGAGCAAGACACCGGTACCACGCACACAGTCATGTTTGAGTATTATAATAAACCATAGTTAATGCATGGAGATAGTTATTTTTGTATTCTTGAGTTCAATAACAAGACCAAAGTACACCACATGTTATTCTAAAGCGGCCATCTTTTTATTTACCCAAAATTCCCTAGTACATCACATTACGTCATGAGATACAACAGTTATGAAACTGGACAAGTTCCTTTGTTTCATGTTTTTGTCCATATTTTTGGCCTTGACCCTGCACAAAACACACCCTTTTTTCGAGAAGATAACCAATCAAATCTTTCAATTTAATTATGCGCAACAAATTTGCAAACCCGTGCGAAGGGAAAACAAAAGATTGTGCAGGGTCACTGTCAATTCAACATCGATTGAAACAACATTGTTCTCGCTTTTGAAAGTTATAAGGTTTCATAACCAGTCCCTCGATTAACTATGAATAAACTTTTAAACTTCTTTAACAAGTGTCAAGTGTAGTTAGCACTGGGATACCAACTGAGGACATCACGGCTGCAAATAACAGTCGGTCATCAGACATTGGCCAAACAAAATTTACTCATGTCTGTCAAAAGCCTAACTGTTGTCAAACGTAACGCGATTAACGTCGATTTTGCTTTTGGGCAGTCCTGGGACATGGTACAGAAATCAAATCAATTTGACGTTAAATAAAGTGACTTTGCCTTTTTGTAGTCCCCAATTATTAGCAGAGGTCTACTTTTTGCTCCATCATGCAAGTTTGAGGTCTTATTAATATCATTATCAGAATTATTATTATTATTATTATTATTATTATTATTATTATTATTATTATTATTATTATTATTATTATTACTATTATTATTGCTAATAATCTCAGATAGAATCTGGCTCTCATTGGTTCGGGGCAACAACCAGTTCTCAAAGGAAACCAAGAAGCGTCCTTCAAGGTACCTTCCTCTCCTGCCTACATTTCCAGCAGTTTCCTAAGAATCCTTGCCGATCTCAACAGTTCAGATCTCTGAATCAGTTCAATGGATGTGTCTACAACTATGGTCCTCAGATTTTCTTTTAACTTCAGTGGCATTGTTCCCAACGCCCCTTCCACTATGGGTATCTCCTTTGTTCTTACTCCCCACATCTTTCAAACTTCTCTCGCAAGGTCTTCATATTTTTCTACTTCCTCATCTTCTTTTGCTCTCACCCTTCCATCTTCCGGGATTGCCACGTCTATGATTTGGCAGTTCTTCTCAATCTTGTCAATGATTAATGAATCCGGTCTCCTAGCCTCTATCTCATGGTCTGTCTGTACACAGTAATGTCCCACAGCATCTTGTTATCCTCATTTTCAAGTATACTGTCCGGCACATGGTCATACCACCCCTCACTTTGCTCAAACCCATATTTTTCTGACAGGTCCCAGTGAACTGCCCTAGCTAGCTACATTGTCATGCCTCTTTCTGTATTCCTTCTGCGCCAGTTTCGGGCACCAACTTACTATGTGGCTGATGGTCTCATTGTTTTGTTTACACATTCTACATTTGGGATCATCCTGTGACCTGTCAATAGTTGCTTTTACGTAATTTGTTCTTATTGCTTGATCTTGTGCTGCAATAATAAGAGACTCTGTTTCTCTTTTAAGGTTTCCTTCTTTTAACCAAGTCCATGTTTCATTGTTTCTTTGATCTTCGCTCTGTCTTGCAAATTGTCCATATAATGGCATCTCTTTCCAACCTTTGGTATTTCCAGTTCTCCTCCTCTCTTTAAAACTGGCAGCCGTTTCTTGATTTTCAACTCCTTTCCTCCTGACGGCTTTCAAAATCTTCTCCTCACTGGATTGGACATATGTCTCCAGCAATATTCCTGCCTGATTGACAAAGTCTTCTACCAAGATTAGGCCTCTTCCTCCCTCCTTCCTTGGGACATAGAGACGTTTTACACAATCCCATGGGTGAAACCTCCCGTTCAGTGTCAGTAATTTTCTTGTTCTGCAGTCTAAATCCTGAAGTTCTTGCTTCTTCCAATCAACTATACCCCCCGAATACGAATTCATATATTATTATTATCATCATCATATTCATCATCATTATTATTATTATTAGCTTATTATTAAGACCTCTATCCACAACCTACCTTTTTCTTTGATTGGTTTGATGAGTGGTTTCATTACTCCCTGTATGAAGTCAGGGGCATATCCTAATGTCTGAAACAACAGAGAGACTGAACAGTTCATGCTGTTGGTAAAAGGGAGTTCAAGAAACAATCCTGGCTATGACAACGACAACGCCAAATAATATACACCAGTAATATTATTGGTTAAAAGAACCATAGACAATTATTCAAATATATTATAGCCAGCAAAACTTGTAAGCTGCTTGTACAGCTGGAAGGGCCTCAACTATTAAACAAAGCAACTTTCATTAACACTATAAACTTTCTTTATCTGTGTTACAAATCACCACCAACACCAACATCATTTCCATCATCATCACCAGCCCCCACCGCCACCCCCCCCCCCCCCACCTGTAAATAATGACCACTCCCTTGATTTACCCGTGTATAAGTCGACCTTTTATGGCCTCAAATGAAGCTCCAAAAATCGCCCTCGACTTATACATTGGTCAAAGATTTCGAGCCAAGTTCCAGCTACATAATTTATTCAAAATTAACATCATAATGTGGTCTTTGGGCATAACGAACGCAGTGGACCAAAGACTTCAAAATGAATGATGAAAGACTTCACAATGAATGTACATGTAATTAAGCAATTCCAGTTGAAATGAAAAAGGATTTGTTTTACTTAAATGTTGAAGATACTCACAAGCACAAATATGAAATAGACACTGGAAATGTTCGTTTTCCAAAGGCGGAAGCTCTAAAAAACATTCTTGTTTCTTCAAATGAAACGCGATCCTTCAATGGCTTAGTAACCTGGCGCAATACCTCGTGTTTGCGTGCAAGCATGATTGTCACTCGTGTTGCCTGAAAATGCTGATTGGTAATGATTGTTTTTTATTCTTCATACAAACCTGGATAATTTAAATGCTTTTGCAAACTTTGTATTGTTTGGTTTATGAGTTTTGTTTCGTTTGCCATGTGAGAAATTATAAGTCAAGGACCAATTAAACCTTGCACATTTCGCATCGTTTTTGAAGTTATTTTGAAAGATTGACTCCTGCTTCTGTGATGTTGTGCTTATCCTCTAAAGCCCTTTATCCTTGAACAACGAAACAGGTTAGTTTGAGGTTTACATGTTTACATTTTCTGAAATTCAAGGACAAAATGCCCGCACATACAACAACCGCTGAACCACAAACTATTAAGCGCTTGAGGCCCTTAATTTTTTGTGAATCCACAGTTCTGGAAATCAAAGAATTCAAGATTAGTATCCCATGAACATTTAGCAAAGAAATTAAGAAATTGCTTTTTTTGCCATCAAAAATGGGGGGGTCGACTTATACATGGGATCGACTTATACACAGGTAAATACGGTATGTTTTAAGTAAACAAACACAACTCTTTTTGTGATTCTTGAGTGAAAGCTTTTTGCATACAGACATACAGAAAAAGCTTGCTGTTAGATCCTGAAAACGACTATCGGTACACGGAGAGGTTTCATTAGAAGCCGGTCACCGGCAATATACCGCCGCCTGTTTGTCAGAAATTTGTCTCTCATCGCCGGCCACTCTGCCTTGATTTTCACTCAAACCCTTGTAAAAGATAAGAGTGACCGCCGCTTACATTGATTAGCCCAGGAATCTACTGCAAAAGTTATTGAAACCCCTGTACATGTACAGAAACTGCAAACAATTATTTACTGCCAAACAGTATCCACAAAAACTGACAATTTCAAAATAAGAGCATATATTTTAAGCATGTATTCAGTACTTACTGGAGATTTACGCTTGGCTGCGGTCAAAAGTGACATTGTGATCTCTGAGAGGTAGTCTGAGACAAGGTAATTAATTTCACCTTCAAGCACAAGTTGTGGAGCTATGAAAGTGGAAACAATGGATCGGTTCAGATCGGCATAACTAATCCAGGGAAGGAGGTTAGGGGGTGAGGGGTGGGGGGTAGGAGGTAGGGGGTGAGGTAGGAGGTAGGGGGTGAGGGGTACCACAGCTGAAACAGCCCAAACCTTTACAAAAATAACACACAAATAGTGGTGACAAACTTCAGATATAAACGCATCATTTGAAATTACCTTTTACTTGACGTTCGTATGCTTTTGCATACATCTCCAGAAGTGACGGTTAATATAAAAATGGATTTTAAATATACAGGATCACTAACTTATTAACTTTTATCTATTAAGTAACAACAGAGGTTCCAAAAACTAATAAAGACACACCGCTGCTGACATATTCATTTAAGGTTGGCTTTAAATCTTTGATCAACATCATCATCATCATCTATCCAATTTTGATCCGGATTTATCCCTGTAAATAGGGGTGGCCGGATACCCTACTTTGGCAGCAATCTCTCTCAGTCTATGAAATTAGAGGTAGAGATGGCGGACTGAAAACGTGAGTGTGTTTTCTGGAGTGTAATCCGTTTGATCGTGGAACAGTCTGGAGTACAGACATTACATTGGCGACAAGGATTTAGAAAAAGTTCTTTTCTAGCATTATGGTGGTAAATCCTATTCCACTGATGGATATTTCGGGGCTGAAGTCAGAGTCGAGTGAACGATGGCATGTTTGGCTACAAGGGTTCAATACTTTGCCGAAGGGAAAGCAAATTTGCAAAACCCAGCGAGAAAGAGAAACGAGATGCTTTATCGGGCCGGTACTGGAGTGCAAGTTATCTTCGAAAACTTGGTAATCCGTTCGCATCGTGGAACAGCCTGTCCGAGTAAAGACATTACAGTAACTGCCTACTTAAACATGGCTCTCATGTAAAGCAGTTTACTTAATTTATTGGGTAGGGTCGTACCTCTTGTTGAACACTAGATTTCACTGGCTGTATGGTATCGTACTTCCAATTGTTTTCTGTGCCAAATCCATTGTTATCTTTGTTTGTTCTTTTGCCCAACCTTGAACCTCATTCAGTGAGGTACGACACGACCCAATTTATTGTGGTTTTTAGCGCGAACTGCAGCAGATGTCAGTGAAACGATACACTTTACATTTTACACAATATTATTCAAATTACCAAATCTCTGAAGAAACAACTTTCAGGCATCTAATCACCTAAAAAGTAACTAACTAGAAACTTTATTTACTACTTTTGGAAATCATGCCAACAGCAATATTTTATAATGTTTTCTCCTGAGTGTCGTTGCCCGAATCAAGAGCGCTTTGCCCGAAAAATTACATAATTTCCATACCTGGGGGAGGGAGGGGCTGCAGCTCTCACCACCCCCCGCCCCCCGGTTTGTACACCTATGTACATATAGAGAATATTGCATGGCCGCGCGGAGATATGAAATTTCTCTTAGAGTGTTGAAAAATATTTTGCAAGTGAGCTCAGCGAACAAGTGAAATATTTTTCATAACGAGAAGAGAAATTTCGTATCTCCAAGCGGCCATGTAATATTCTATTTATTATATAAACACCATCCTCCAAAATGAAATACTAAATCGTTCCACGAAAGGCATTGAAAGGTGCCATTTTGATTTGCAACAATTGCAACAGTGATCTTTTCACACGTGAAAATAACATGTTATCTTCACGTGTGAAGATATCATGTTTTTGTGCGAAAGTTCACTTGGTATTTAATTCGTGTTTATATAATAAATATATGTCTTTCACGACCTGGGTCTAAAGTTAGGTCACATTCCACAGGTCAAGACTAGAAGTCAAGGCTCCACTGACAAACAACTCGGACAAAAGTTTCCCCTAAATTTTGTACAGTGATCAGGGTTAGGAGACACTTGTTATGTTGTTGATTTCTCTGTGGCACAGTGGCATGTACACTGACCTGTGATCTGTGTTTTAGACCCGCTGTCTTTCACAAGTAGGGGTGGGGTGAGCCAGTACTGTTTAGAGAGGGTGCTGTTAGCCACTACCATAAAAGTGAACTCTTAATTAAATTCAACTGGTCACCTGCCATAACAGAATCTCCCCAAAACCCGGATGCACAGCCAATTCGCACCGTTCTTCCTTCCAAGGGCTTTGAAATAAATCGCTTCTGCTGACGAATGGGTGAACACAAAACCGCGGCCAAAACAACATGACTCCCTCTTTCGCTCACAAATCCCGAAAAACCGCTCGCTAATATTCTACCCCCACGCAGAGAACAGGTTATAGCTGCCATGAATTAAAGAGTTCGTCGGGCAACGTTGAGATTATAAGATCAAATTGAAACGAAGAAAGTAAACATCTTTTCGTGTTTCTAACACCATGACCGACATCTTGATTTGAAAAGGCTTGGCTACAAAGCTTACGGCCTGGACGCAAAGGCGCTGAGCTTGCGCAAAAAAAGCAAACGCACAAAATGGCGGAAGCTGAAGGAATGGAAATCGATTCCCCTTCTGTTGCATCCACTTCTTCGGGCGCTGTCAAAAAACGATTCGAAGTGAAAAAGGTGCTAATGGTTTTCGAAACCTTTCTTTTTCTCACTGAGTATTTTTTTTGAGAGATCATATTTTCTAAACTTGCTTTTCGGAATGTTTATTACAGTGGAATGCTGTTGCGTTGTGGGCATGGGGTAAAGTATTTTAGTAAAACTTTTATTCAGTTTGTTATTGTTTTCATTTAAAACGTTCAGCCGGTACAGATGAAAATCAAAATTTATTGAATTTCAGATATTGTGGTCGACAACTGCGCCATCTGCCGCAATCATATCATGGATTTGTGTATGTATATGTACATTAGCTTTTGTGATTGCAGTAATTGGTTTTCAATTAGAACTATGTGTAATCAATGGGTACGTTATTTAATCAATGAAGATCGACATGGTCTAAGCTTGAATCTTGTTTTCTTAACTTACTTTTACGCCTTGTTTTCTTAACTTACTCAGTGTTCGACCGTAGTATCACCTAAAATGATCTAAAATGACCTTAAATGAGTAGGTCATTTTTGGTCATTTTAGCTCATTTTAGGTTATTTTAGATACTGTTGTAGCTAATTTTAGGTCATTTTAGATACTGTTGTATCTAATTTTAGGTCATTTTAGATACTGTTGTAGCTAATTTTAGGTCATTTTAGATACTGTTGTAGCTAATTTTAGGTCATTTTAGATACTGTTGTAGCTAATTTTAGGTCATTTTGGATACTGTTGTAGCTCATTTTAGGAAATTTTAGACCATTTTAAAATAATCCATTCCTCGTCTTAATAGCTACGAGTGTTTGACACTTACATTCTTACTAATTTGCCCTATGAGCAACCGGTTGCCAGCCTTCTAAAGACCTGTTGCCCATTAAAACTCAGAGTCATGGGCAGGATTCGAACCTACGACAACACTGGTCAGATTCTCTACCCATTTAGCTACTAGAACTCCTGGGGAGCTTGGGCCTTTTTTCTTGGTCCTGATTGGACAATGACTTGTGTCCCACTGCTCTGCAGGCTCTACAAAGTCATGTACCTTAAATTTTTAAATGCATGTCTTTGTAGTAGCCTGCACTCCACCAGGACACATTTTCCATTCAGGACCTAGAAAAATGCCCCAGCTTCCAATGAGTTTTAGTGGCTCAAACAGTAAAGCATCCGACCAGTGTTATGGAGGTCATAAGTTTGAATCCTGCCCACATGTAGGACTCGAATTTTTTCAGTTGTCCTTTTGCCAACCCCCAAGCAACTAGTTTACCTTCATTTATTCCTGTACATTGCTCAGCAGTTGTCCACGTTTGGGTGGGTTCATCCTTCTGTAAGGGTGTCGCTGTGGATAATACCCCTTTTATTCCTCGTAACTCATAGAAAAACAAATGCTACTCGTTCTGGCCGATACGAAGGAATAACATCTCATTAACATTTCACATTTCAGGTATAGAATGTCAAGCCAATCAGGCCTCGGCAACAAGTGAGGAATGCACTGTTGCATGGGGTGTTTGTAATGTGAGTACAGCTAAGTTCAACTTCCCTGTCCATTCAACCAGTCACTCCTACT
>NC_090872.1:8072674-8109526 GCF_036669935.1 Montipora foliosa
ACTGTCATCTGAAACTGTATCAATGGTTTAGCTGACTCGGGTCCTTGGAAACTCAGTGGCAGAGCATCCTAACTTGTAATCGGAACGTCGTGCTGAGCACACTCGGATTTGAATTTTTCCGACTATCCACGAGTCACAATCGATCAAAAAATATAAGTGCTACACGGCCAACGTTTGTATAAACGTAATCTTTCCTTGTACTTGTACATGTTCATTCCTGCTCCCGTCTGACCTTGTAGCTCAGTCGGTAGAGCGGCGGAGATCTAACCCGAAGGTCGTGGGTTCAATTCCCACCCTGGTCAGAGTTTTTCTCTGTCCTTGTGTGGGCCCATTTCCATCAGTAGGGCTAACGCTCTCATGGTTCATATGGGATTGAAATCTAGCACTTCACATTACACTCTATTCAGTTAACTCTGTTTAAAAGAAATTGCAGTCGATCAACATTCACCCTACATTTGCTTGGGTTGATGAGCAAAGTTTTTGAGTCGTTCCATACCCATAATTAAAGTCTTTCTCTTTATATTTTGAAAGTCAAGTTTCTGAGAACAGAAAAAAAGAAATATTTATCGCTATGTAGTATTAAAATTCATGCGTTGGAAAGACAGAGGAGATTTTTGTGTAAGAAATACTCTCGAAAAGTAGCGAGGCTTCAAAAAAACACGCTCACTTCACGACTTTCTTTCCCGTGGGAGATCCAAATACTATGTTGAAGGAAAGGTGCCTCAAGTTACTCGTAATTCGCAAACGCCACACATTACAACGCATTAAGCTTGTTTTTGGAATCAATTTAAAACAGCAAATTAAAGTGAACAAGAAGAAAGGCTAACGATGAGTGTACATAAGTGCAATTCCTACCTATAAACATTCAAGACCTTGCATGTATGTATTCGCATCCAAAAAAGTTCAGTGGACCGGAAAGCAGGCACGAATCGCGATATAGAAGAAAGTTCCAGAGTTGGGCGGGAAAGAAGCCAGATCAATAGAAACCGCATGTGGCACTATTTACCATAGAGGGCTATTTAAATTTCGATGTCCAGGTGAGTTATAGCTTAAAAAGACTAGTACTTGAGGAAGCATGGCCCAAGTGTTTGCATGATGAAAAGATGTCTTGAACGGCGCATACCTGCGTTGTATATTTCACATCAGGCAAACACTTGCCAGGATTCAAAAGGGATTGGTGAGTGATTTTAAGATTCTGTTTGGTTCTAATTCATCGTTATATTTTACAATTGCGTTCTGCGCATGCGCATCACTGGCTCGCAAGTATTCGGGCATTTTCATTTAAAAATTGATTATCTAGATAAAAATACTTATAGTTTTAATTCAACACGCATTTTCAAATTTCTTTAACACTATCTCGGAAATGAATTCGCAAGGTCAATTTTTTTATAACCCACAACTGTTGCAGAAAAGAAGGTTACAAAGAGTGCTCCTCTACGATTCTGAGGTAGAGGATTGACCTGTGTGGAAAAGGTCCGCGTCGTAATGACGACCCAAATTTTTGGAGCGGGACTTCGAGGAGTCCCGCAAGGACACTTAGACTTTCGAGAAAAGTGAATTAGTTCACTCTAGTTTGGAATTGGACTGATATCACTATGGACTCTTACGACAATAGCGTTGGCTTTCACAGGCAATTTGTATCAGTTCATTCCGTTATCGCATTATATCATGAGCAACACTTCAAAAACAGCCGTATTTTTGCGCTGGTCGAATGCGTCGTCGTCAAGCGAAAGGTCTGAAGCGAGGTTAAAAACGAAAAGTGAGACTGGGGATAGACCGTATTGTTGTTAGCGTTTCTCCCCAGTCTCACTCTTCGTTTCATCCTCGTTCCAGGCCTTTCGCTTGACAACAATGCGTTCGACCACCACGCAGATACGGTTGTTTTGCAGTCTGATCATGAGCAAGAGTAATTGTTTATTTATACCAAACTACACGAGAAATCATAACACGGAAAACAGATAGAACATCGAAACGTGTGAAATTTTGTCATCGCGCTCTTTAATAAACCAGGAAGTTCATTTAACTGCTTGGTTAAAACAGGCTACAACGTTTGTCAAATTCAAACTTTTACGAGACTTTCGTTCAAAAGTTATTCAACTGTTAACTTGGAAATCTGCACTCGTATTACAAATGTTCACGCTTGTTACATGAGAACTACACTGAATCAGAATTGAGTACTTTTTTCATGTATATTAGGGACGGACCATTATTTTTCTGGGAGGGGGGGGGGTAAGGGAAATATTGAAAAAAAGTTGGCTGGGCCTAAAATTAAAAGACAAAATAAATTGCTTGCAAACATGATATGTCTAAGAAAAATAGTTTCCATAGAGGTCAGAGAAACTTGTAATTTATTAATGAAAACAACAATTGCAAAACTGAAATTTAGACCAAAAGTATGTAGTTGATTGTAGACAGGATAAAGTCTCCATTAAAATCAAAGTTTTATTTGACCAAATTGGAACACCAAATATTGCATAAAATAAATAAATGAAATAAACAAAAGTTAAGCATTGGATCTTCAAATTGACCACGCACAAAAATAAACCCAAGCAGGGCATTTCAAAGGGGTCATGTCGGCAATAAAATCAAACGATAAATCAATAAAAATAGCTGATCCTTTTCTTCAAAAACGGTAACTTATTGGATCTGGAAAGAAGCAGACTAACAACAATTTTTATAAAAGTGACGACACATTTAAATTTGCAAGACATGTTTCGGTCGTGCAACGACCATCTTCAGTTGAAAGTAGAATTAATTTGAAGTTACATTTGAATTTATAATATGCTAAACAAAGATAAATAACAACGTGAAATAAATTGGGAATCTAACAAAATAGCCAAAGGTAACAAAAAAGAGTGTACAATGGAACATGTTGATTAGAACGAGAGAGTTAAATTAACGTGATATAATTGCTTATTTAAAGAAGGTTGCTCCCAGGAAATATGTAAGGCCTCTTTTATCTTGACCTGGAATTTTGCGACCACAAAAATTCCACAAAATTCCAGGTCAAGATAAAAGAGGCCTTACATATTTCCTGGGAGCAACCTTCTTTAAATAAGCAATTATATCACGTTAATTTAACTCTCTCGTTCTAATCAACATGTTCCATTGTACACTCTTTTTTGTTACCTTTGGCTATTTTGTTAGATTCCCAATTTATTTCACGTTGTTATTTATCTTTGTTTAGCATATTATAAATTCAAATGTAACTTCAAATTAATTCTACTTTCAACTGAAGATGGTCGTTGCACGACCGAAACATGTCTTGCAAATTTAAATGTGTCGTCACTTTTATATAACTTATTGGAGCAATTAAATATGAACATTATTTTACATTTCATCGAATTAAACTTCATATATATATCTTTTTTTTTTCCACACAAGTTCATCCCTACAAGCCTGTTTCGTGGTCGCCCACTCATCAGGGAATTTAATGAGAATAAACTTTACCATCGCTTACATACAATATAGTTTGTCTAATTTAAGCAGCGCGAAATTTACAGTTTAGTTGTTGCATAGGAGGGCTTTGTTTCTGTGGCGGCAAGAAGACACGAGTTCATTACGTTTCACTAGCCTAAACAAGTATAATGCCATAACCCATCCCTTAAAAATTGTTGAATCTTCATGCAATGCAGAAATGTTTGCGGCAAGTCAAATCAAAACAACAACAATAATGTTTCTAGTTACAGTAAAGAAACAGCAAGCTATTACCAGGAGGTTACATGTCTAACATAAATTGGGTATAGCTTTTCTGAAAATGTCTTCGAAAAATAATAAAAAATATTGCACTTTTCAATAACACAAGGACTGGACATTTAAAATTCAAGCAACGGTTTCACTTTTCATTGCCGCCAATCATCCTACCGTACGTCTCAGAAAACGAAAAAGATGGGTTCAGAGGTGTCAAAAGGTAACGTTCGCGGGCAGTGATTGGTGGATTTCGATCTGCCTTGTAGATTTTTCTTTTTCCAATTCGTTGGTCACCGCCCTAAAATATTAAATTAAAAAATAATTAACGGCAGCAAAAAGGGAACCCCCTTTTTGTGTCAGAGGGTGGTTAAAAAATATCGGGGAAAAATTGTTCGCAGGAAGGTGTTGTTCGAAAAAAATGTTTGCAGAGGGTGCTAATGGGGGTACCTAGTTATCAGTTAACTACTAATTTTTCGGCCAATTGTCAGTTGACCACTAATTTTAGTTAACTATTAACTCGCATTTTCTTACAGCGAAAAATATTGCATCATAACCCGAATTTTCTTTACGCCAATCAATTTTGGGGGTCGGACTTTACTAAAACCAAGGTATAAATTATATGAATTTACATAACCTTCATCCTTGCGACGTCGACGCCATCGCGGAGATCAAGGTCAACACTCCCTTGTGCTTGCTACGATGTCTCAGGGTCACGCAGCGGGACAGGTAATTCAATAGGGAGCTTAAGCACGCACGTTTTTGAGACGCGGACGGCAACCGGAAGAGAACATTTTCACGTGCCAGGACAGTGGTGTCTCCCACATTTTTATACTAATCATCTCTAATGAACAAAAGATACTTAGCAATGTAAATGTGATTGTGTGAAGACAAGGTAAAAGGGAAAACAGCTCACTTCCGGTTGCCGTCCCCGTCTCAAAAACGTGCTTGCTTAAGCTACAGGTAAATGTCACGAAATAGCTTCGCTGCTAGTCTGGAGTGTCAGCCGTCTCCTCGCCTCCACTGCGGAGACGGCTGACACTTCAGACTACTTCGCTGCTAGGAAAAAACTTTGTTGCTTTTATTAACAACAACAATCGTATTCAGTATAATAACAGAATATCACTTAACTGTTAACTTTTCGCTTATCAGTTAACTACTAATTTTTGGGCCAAATATCAGTCAACTGCTATTTTTTGGGCCAATTGTCAGTTAACTGTTAACCCCATTAGCACCCTCTTTTCAGAGGTGCATTAAAAAAAAATAACGCCAAGACTTCTCAACTCAAATCAAATGATCTTATTACTCATGCTGCGCTCAAATAAGAGTTTCCATTTTCTTTAGTAGCACGTCACTTCAACTATGGAAATCAGGAAGACAAATATTTTTAGAAGTTGAACCTCTCCCAGGATGTATTCGGCTAGAAATTGAACTTCCGTGCCGGCGTTTTCGTCGAGAACGAAACTAAAATTGCGCAACGGGAAAATCTCTGGTAGACTTGACTAGTTCCTTGATTAAAAAATGGCCGGACTTACAGAAACAACTTCCGTTTTATTTAAGGATGCATGACTCATTATTAATCAATTTATTATTAAGTGAAAAGCAGGAGACTGTTGATATCAGAGGAGCTAATTGCTTTTACTGTTTTCCTTTGTTATCTTCGTAATTTACACACTTCCCTGCACATAGTTTATTAATGACGAAATTGAAGTGAATCTGGTGTATTCACCCACTATGTAGCTTCCACGAGTTTGACCGATGATAAAATATGTCAGTATCAACTGCCAAGGACTTGTTGACCCAGAAATTCTTTAATCGAGTGGAAATGGTCCAGGGACGAGCTGCGAGATTGGTAAAGAATAGCCTGGATGGCAGGGGAGTTCGAAGGGAAATGGAAAAGAGAACAGACGGCAAAACGAGATCAAGAAGCTGCTCTATTGTATCGACAAGGATGGAAGACCGGAAATGGTTCTTTCCCTGCCCTGGGTCAGGGAAGAGGAACAGACACACTTCCTTACAAGCCTTTCAATATACTAAGCACAATAAATGGAAACGATTTTGTGAAATTTTCAGTAATAAAGATTAGGAAAAAACACCCTCGAATAGTTTCGCGTACAACTGAAAATGTTGATCATTACTGAAAATATTTCTCTTTCCAGGAACCGTCGAGAAATGGAATGATGGAATGCTCTTCCAAGTGACGTTACCATAGCAAATATAAAAAGTTTCAAGTAAAAGCTGTCACATTAGTGTTCTACATATTCATGTACATTTTTCTTCTTCCTTTTCTCTTTAACCGCTGTGGCATAAGCTGTTCAGCTGGCTGTTGACCCACAACTGAACCGGAATCGGAAAAAGTACACTACGACTCTTTCTTGAGGCGCCCACTCGGCTTTTTTCGTTCATTGTCATTGAAAAATTCATCGCGTTCTTTCAGAATCCTAAACTCCTAGTTTTGCTGATTTGGGGTTTTGGTATGAAATTATTTTGTGCATTTATAGTTTTGGTACGGTTAAATACAAAAGGGATAGTTATTGATCTTAGGAACACAGGAATGGGCAGTTTTGTAAATACGATTTCCATTCCAAGTGACGCCGAGTTTTTTCAATATTGACTCAATATTAAAACATTCGTCTATGATCGGAAATGTTCAAGCGGTGACTTAAATAAAACGTTACATCCACCGCTTGATTCGCTTGATAAACCACTCCCACATCACCGGAAATGCTAACGAGTTCGTAGAAAAAATGAAACAAAAAATGTCGACCAAGTCACTATGATTTCCGTGTTTTGATTTTGTTGGAGAGCTGCACCATACGTTCTTTCGGGTTACCCTTTTTTAAAGGTTCGATAGGGTTTCCATCCAAATTTTAGTAGACCGCTTGCTTGTTTAGCGCTATTTGGTAAAGCAGTCACCTCCCAATATTTCCTGGTCAAGTACAGAGACTTTTGCTTCGAAACTTTAAAGAAAGTCAATTAACAATCATTTCATGAGTGTGCGTTCCAACAAGCGTGAATGCAATAATCCTTTTTAAAAAAGGACCGGAAGTTGTTTCAATTTCAAGAAACGACCAAAGCGATCAGTTTCCACATATGGTCATACGGTATATGAGCAGTTATTATAACCGAGAGAGAATCAGAATACCAGAAGCACGATATCCGAGATCAAATTTATTTAGGGCCTGTTTACATGGACGGAGGGTGGAGGGGAACTCAGGTAGATGAGGTAACCTCATAGATGCCAAGTCTCCAGCTTTCGGCTGGAGACTCCATCTTTGACACTCAATCTCCAGCTCTCCAGCCAAGCAAGCAAAATCTCCAGCTGGGCTTGGGTTAACAAATATAAAATTATTGTGTCACAAACGTAAAACTGTTCATGATCTGCGAAATCGTGAAATCGACGAGAAATCAGCGGCAAATTGACGAGAAATCAAGAAATTCTAGACCCCAGAGCCCTTTTCTTCTCACTGCTCGTGTTTGTTTGCCCGAAGTGACTTGGTAAAATGTGTCATTAAATCAACTCAGAATGCAGGAAAAGTGAGGGGTGGGGGGGGGGGGGGGGGCAAGGGCATGCCCCCGGACTCCCCTCGAAAAGTTTGCGCCTTTGTTGCTCGCTTGGATTAGGCGCTCCATTAAATCTCCAGCGAGCCTCTCCCTACAACTTGGCATCTATGTAACCTGCTTAGCCTCGGTCGAAAAACAGCCGATGTTCTTAAGGTTCTTGAGTGGTCGCTACGCATGTAAACAAACAAAATGGTAAGCGAACAAGTGTTTTGGGGGTCAATGCTCTCTTTCTTTCACTAGCTGCTCTTGCTGCGATTTTTCAGTGCTGTGGCTTTTTGTTGTCACTTTTAATGATGCAAAGCTCCGCCAAGGGCAATTAACTATTCAAGCAACGCTGCCGTACAATGCTGCTGTCCGCGACTTCGACGCATTCGTATAAGAATTGACCGTCGTATTTCTCCCATGAACACTTGCACGTGCCTCAAAACGCATGCTGAGATACCTCCATGTAAACAAGCCCTTAAGTAATTCTAGCATACAATCTTGCTTATGCCAGTTTGTATCAAATATTGCATCTACTTACTTTTCAGACTTATCAGTCCTTAAGACAGAAAGGCGCCATAAATTTGATATTTTCATAACAGATGGAAGTGAGCCAAAACCAAAAAAACTTTTTTGATTTTTATTGGTGTTGATGAAAGCTTAAATAAAGAGCAAGAGATACAGGGATTTGTCAGTCTTAATCCGCGTAAAACGTAAAATACATCCACACGAATGGTTCATTTGTCATTTTTATTCTAGTTTAAGAGAAGGGACGCAATTATCATCGGCGTGGGATGAACTTGAACAAATGATTTTAGTGCGTCCGTTTAGTTCGTGTTAAATAACGGAGTGTTCAATATGCATTTCGCATCTAGGCGAACTATCTGGTTGGGATGTCTTTGAAGGCTCAGAGATAGACCTAAAATGCGTCTTTTAGAGCGAGCTTCAATTGAGTGTCGTAAAACCAAAACCAAAGTAATTACTTTGGCCAATCAAAAAGGACGGAGACAATCCAGTAAACCAATCAAAACTCGAAGTAATTACACGTAGCCGACACAAAGTGCGGGAAAATGTGCACGCACGAGCCACGATTGGTTTTGGTTTCACTTCTGATTGGTTGAAAATGTGGCACGGGAAATTTGAACCAATCACTGAGTAAAGTAATGCAAAACCAAAGCAATTACTTTCGAAACTCAATTGAAAACCGCTCTACCAGGCTTTACATTACGCAGAGTAAATAGGATGGGATGGAGTAGGGATGGCGCGGTGCTGAGAGTTATCGCCTCGGCTCCCAATGTGGCCTAAGTTCGATCACATGTGGGTTAAGTTTGCAATAGTCTGCGTTTCTGTAGGAAAGTATGATGTCGAGTGCCACTTTGTTATACCGGGAGAGACACCCGACATTACTTTCCTACAGAAATGCAGACTATTCCACATTTATCCAAAGTTTCTGGGTTAAGTTTATTGGTTTTCTACTCTGCTCGGAGAGGCTTTTCTCCGGGTAACCTACGATTTGATATGCGTTCATTGATTTCTGTACCGAGTGTACCGATTTCTGTACCGAGTGTACCGATTTCTGTACCGAGTGTACCGATTTTTGTACCGAGTGTACCGATTTCTGTACCGAGTGTACCGATTTCTGTACCGAGTGTACCGATTTCTGTACCGAGTGTACCGATTTTTGTACCGAGTGTACCGATTTCTGTACCGAGTGTACCGATTTCTGTACCGAGTGTACCGATTTCTGTACCGAATGTCCCCGAATTAGTGCCCCTTTGCCCTAAAATAAAGTTAATTAGTTCATTCATTAAAAAGACGCCCAACTTTATCCCAGACGGATTATGCATCTCGAGAATTATAAGACGACCAAATGGCTCGAGTGGATCGTGGCTGTCGAAGTTTGAAAAAAGGAGACTTTTTTTTTTCAAACATAAGTGGCTACATGGCAACTTGCATGATGAAGCTCTAATGAACGAATTACTCTGTAATACGTAACTATATCGGCCTTTGCCGTAATTAAATCTTGTTTTTTACTCAAAAACCTTGCTGAATATCAAACAGTGACTTTAAAAATGTTTTGTTTCTCACAGGGTGCATTTGTTTTGCTTCTTGCAAACTGCGGCGCCGAGCAAAACCGTATGATAATTGACGTCATCGATACTCAACTCCAAGTTAATGATCATTAATTACGTCTTTGTTGCCACTACATCGTAAAATTGGTAACACTCAGAAAACAGTAGGTTAAGTGATAGCTAAGACCGTTTTGTGAGGGTACATTTTCTCGCTGTCTCAGTCTTTCTTGCAACGAAGTTTGTGGTTCGAGAGAGGACGAAAGTAGCACATTGCGAGCATCTGGGGCGATTTGAGTGGGCTGTACTCGCAGGCTAGGACGAAAGAAGCCGATGGTAAACTTTGAATTCTCTCTCTAAACTTGAACGCTTTCCGAAACATTTTGCTGAATAGTTGCTATACAACACCTCGAATAACTTGAAATCATTTGAATATCGCAAGGTTATATTTTTAAAGGATTTTCTTGAAGCAGTCGTCGATGTTTTTGTTCGGCATTGAAATACATACCTTGCACTTAGAGGTTACGTAATCCGCTACTAAAGCAAATTTATTTGAAAGTAGTCATGACTTTTTCGTTTTGTTCCTTACTTCTTCCATTTTTCAATGCTTTCACTTCACTGCTCTCTTCTTTCGCTGTTTCGAAAAAGGAACCTTTCAGTCACATGCAAATCTATACGGTCAGAATGTTTACACCGGCGACTGAAATTCGTGCAAGTGTGTGCTACAAGCCGGAACAGGTCAGATCCGTTTTGCGATGCTTGAAGTCTAGCGATTGACCATCCTGAGGGCAGAAGATATTAACTGCGTTAATTGAACCTTCCCGTTGTTGTCCCAGTGTGCAAGCGCTGTTCGCCACTAGACGTGCGCCTTCGCATGTGCTGCCAGTATCAGCCCACTTATGCTGCTTTTATTATTTTTTATTTTTCTTTTTTTTGTGCACATATTCTGAGAATCCTAGATTTTTTGGTTTAACGTTTACGAACTCTAGCGCTTAGGCAGCTCAATCATCATTGAAGCTGATCACTGAGTTAAGTACTCATCTTTAAAGCCATTCTAGACAACAACAGATCCTCACGTGATTCGAGTCCGTGAAAGAAGTCTTGCAGTGACCTTTAAAACTTATGACAAATATGGTGAACTGGTAAGCAGTACTTTTCTGTGGTGCTATTTTGAGCAATATAGGGTTTGTGGATGGAACCCGCAAGTGTATCCATTCAAGTGTATCCAAGTAGGGAGCAGAACTTTCCAGCGATTCTGTTCAAATTGATTCTTACGTTTTGACTCTGTGGATGGAATCCTAAAATCCAAACGTATAAATTATGCTACCCTTTCGGCGCTTTCTGCGGCGGACTTTGTATTGTGAGTTGTTTTTTTTAGATGGTCATTGCGTGACCATGACATTAATTTGAGTGAAAAGATACCTCTTGATCCAATCAATATCAGCTAAAGCAAACGTGCCTTAGTAGACTTTAGCCTGTGTACATCCGCCTCCTCAGGAGGATGTACACAGGCTAGGAAAACTCAGGAAAGTAGCATTCTATGAGGTGTAACAGCCGAGCCCGGTCTGTTTTGAACTCTTGGGCAAAATCAGTTGTTTAGAAGAACACTATAAAGATGCGGTTTGTGTAAATCATACATCTCGCTATCTTTCCTGTTTTGTGTAAAATACTTGGGGGTACAATGTATAAGTGCCTTCTTCCTTATTTATATTGTAAACTGCCGTCAAAACTAATTAAACTTGGAGGGCTTGTGTGTTCATATTAAAACATATAACGGGATTCAGAAAAAAGTCTCTTTTCCTTCGTGTTAGTGATTTTGGATGTGCAGCCGAGAATAATGTGTGCTGCAGCAGGTAGGAGTACAGATAAGATCATATAACCTTGACAACCAATTCGTTTCAGATTTCTTGCGGTCAGGTATTGTGCAAAACGGAGGCACGTCGTCATCTATTGTTTAGAAAGTCTACGTGCCATTGGAAATAAGTCATTCTACCCGTTTGGAAGAGCTCAAAAATGAAGAGGAACAACACAGAATGAATCACAAATATCTGGTTCAGGAGACACGGTGAGTGAAATTACACATGTTTTCAAGTAACTGTAAGCTTAAGTTAAGTAGCAACGAAGAGATAATTTTCATCATTCTCCAAAATACCGAGCCACGCTGATGTCAGAGGAGCCATACTCGAGTCTCCACCAGCGGTTTTTTTTTTGAAGTCGCAAAAAGTTAGTGTAAAATAGAGTAGAATTTAAATTATACACAGATCGTTATTTTGCCCGGGAGGTAATGTTTTCCCTTAGCGTCATCCCTTGAACAAATCTGTAATTTTGAATTAAAATAAGTCGATATAATGACAAAGCTCTAGGAAAATGCATTTAAACAATTCTGTTTACATCAATAACAACCCGAAATAGCAGAACAAATCAAATGAAATATTTGCTCAAAAATTTCGCAACACTGGTGACCATATATGCATAAATAGAGAAGAATTTCCGTCCTTCTGCAATCCTTTTTTAACACAATGAGTTTAAGTACCTCATTGTTTTGTAATTTTCCGCAAAGTGCAAGGCTGGGTTAAAACGTGATTACATCCTCATGTCAGCACTCTATATTATTAAAAATAAATATACCATTAATATTATTATTATTATTATTATTATTATTATTATTATTATTATTATTTTGCTTTATGTTTGATCATAGCAATCTGGGTTCTAGAGGAATTTCTTTACACAACGGAGTCAAAAACATTCACACGAATGCCCTTCTGCGTTGCAGACGTATTTCCGGTTATCGTTTGTATAACCGGAAATACGTCTGCAACGCAGGCCAGTGCTTCATGTGTAGCTGTATCGGTAAATAACAACGAATTTATTCAATTCTTACGGTTAACCTTTGCGAGAATATAAATTTGTAGCCTCCGTTCGCTTCGGTTTTTGCTAGCAGGAATTTAGCATTGAGTTTATTGAGAGAAGAACACATAGAAATTAACTACGTGTAGGTTAATAGTATGTTATTTAGTGAAATCTTGAAGTGTCCTGCGCAAATTTTGTTTTGCTTCCCGGATTACTGTTTGCCTTTCTCACCACTTCAGTGCCAAAAGGCTTCACAACTCTCGCAGCACCCTGAAATAAAGTCGCAAGTTGATTAAACTTTGTGGACTGTCTGTCTTGTCTTGTGCGGTTCGATACCATTTACCAATCCAAAAAAAAAAAACGCATAATGATAGCGTTCACGTGGGATGCTACTGACAGTTAGATGGACTGTTGCTGTTGTCTCATGTATGGTAAGATTCAGTGTTGATATTGTTAACGTGATCCCTTTTCCTGGCAACCCAAGTTTCCTGAGTGTTAAATGTTCTCGTGAGCAAGCTAGACGGAAACCGCATCAGCGGTTGTCATCTTAAGGGCCGATTTAGGGCCGATTTACACGATACGATTTTGTCGCATGCGACAAGCTCACGACAGGCCTACGACATGACTTACGATTGTCCCAGCGTCTTAAAACATGTTTTAAAATGCTACGACATTTTTTCTGACGTACACAACAATCGTAAATCATGTCGTGGGCCTGTCGTAAGCCGATGTCGCATGCGACAAAATCGTACCGTGTAAATCGGCCCTTACACGATACGATTTTGTCGCATGCGACAAGCTCACGAAAGGCCTACGACATGACTTACGATTGTCGCAGCGTTTTAAAACATGTTTTAAAATGCTACGACATTTTTTCTGACGTACACAACAATCGTAAAACATGTCGTGGGCCTGTCGTAAGCCGTTGTCGCATGCGACAAAGTCGTACCGTGTAAATCGGCCCTAAGAGCGGTATATTAAGAGTCGACGTTTTCGGTTGCCTGTGTGCAGCCACAACCCATGTTTTCATTGCTCGATGACTGTGCTTTGTGGCTAGACATGCTCAAGATTTATGGCCAGAGTTCTCCAGTTCCCGATCTTTCTTTCTCGCCCCGCGAAAAGAGAGCCTACCTTCAAGCTAGATTTAAATTTGTGACTTTAATAGTTGTCTTCTTTTAATTGGCCTTGTATCACTTGACATGGTTGAAGTCGTTGGTTTCTCTGGAATTCTTTTAAGTACTTCCCTGTAGGTACGTGCATTTAAAACTGTTGAAACAGACAGATCAGAGGGGAGTAAACTAAACTAGAGAACTGCTGCTGCGGGCATTTATCGGCGAATCCACACTGATGTGTTTTTTGCTTTTTAAATGTATATTTTTAATTCTTTTTCGCCTCTGTTATGCGGTCTGTTATCCCCACTACTCATTAAAACACACCATAGACGCGACCGGAGACGAAGACTTTTCAAACGATTTAAATAGTGGAGTCATACGACAACGATTCTCCAGGTTTAGTGTGGACAGTCGAAAACGAAAAGTTTTGAAAATGAAAACGTAAAAAGAGCTGGAGAATTTCGTTATTGTTGTTTTCATGAAAACGATGCGAAAGAATAGTTTGGATGAAAGATATGTTGCTTCCTTGAGATGAATACGGGAAATACGGAGAATTGTCAGAAAAGCGTTAGCTGTGCTAGGGATTGAGTGTTTCAGTTTTAATTAAAACGCAAGTTGTTCCTGTAGAGCGGTTAATTATTTTTCTGTCTTGAATCAACCAGAGCTTTCTTGGCGACGTGTGGGTGGTCTTACGTAATCGAACTGTCCCGAAAATTGTGCGTTATTTCTCGAACGCGATAATTGATTTTCTGAGTGGTCAAAAATTAATTAGATTTCAGATTCAATTCCATGTAAGTTAAATCGTTTTTACTAACATAAGCATTTACGCATCATATTGGGAGCATTTACAAATTCCATTTCGCTCCCTAGATTTTCCAACTTTCATTTTGCAAAACCATTTTATTCGATTTTATCTTCACTTTCCTTTCTTTTGTCAACAATTTCAACGTAGTTCATATCCTCAGAATTTTGGGAAGTACTTTGAAAAAGGAATTATTTTCCGGAATTAAAATTGAGCTCTTTTTCAACAGACCCTCAACATGAGGAGAACCACATAGCTGGGTAGATAAAGTTGAATTCGCTTCAGTCAAAAACAAATTACCTTCAATAAGGCAAAGAGTGAAAGTCACTATAGAACCTGGCATATGCTTAAAATTTAATTTGTTGGCAGTAACTTTTTTTTCATTGGAGAACTTTGATGATTTTTCTGGTAAGTTAATGACATCTTGTGCGGTAATCAATCCCAGGCCACATTAGTGTAAGCCGAGCGAGTGCTATCAATATTGTGCAGCAGTTCTTACCATGAAAGCAAAGACTGTGATTAGCGACCGCACGACAATCTCGACCCCAAAGCTCTTCTCTTGACTGAGGGAGAGAAGAGTTTTCGTGAAGAAAAATCAAACGCGGCTCTAATTGGTGCATTCATGTTAGCACGAGGAGTGAGCAGGCGCCGTAAGTAAAGTTTCAAATAGCCAATTTTTGGCTACAAGAACCTTACGGCGCATGTTCTCCTTGATAGAGTTTCCCAGAGCCTTGGGTCGATCCAAGGCGCTGGGAACGAGAATGGACCGCACGAGTTAAGAGTTTACGCTCTGGGCACGCGCACTTGGAAAAAAACAAATTTCAACATACCACCCCTGCGCACAACCATTTCACCCTGTCAATTTAAAATTGACACTTTTCTGATCCTGATGGGGACAAACCTGACATTGGGTAATGGACTCTTGATACGCTTTCATCCAGTCAACCGAAAGGTCGTGGGTGCTTAACATTTAGCCAAAAATTCCGGATAAAATTTTTTTCCGAATTTATATATTGACCAACCGGATGAGAATGGCTTACCATTTAGTACTCCACTCCACATTCCGTCCCGAAAATCACGAGAAAAGACCTGGAAACGGAACAATCCTCGCTAATGGTAAGCGAATGTCCCGAATTTCGTTCAGAACGGAAAAAAGTGGACTACCACTGGAGGTTACCCATAATTTCCGAAAAGATTTTCGAAAGAATTGCCTTTCCGTATGACCTCGAACCAAAATTTCCGGATTTTTTTGGCCAGTACATGGTAAGCACCCGGTGTACTAAAACTGACATAATTTAGTGTACTTGACTGCTAGGATTTTTGAACATTTACATATCTATGATGGCCAGGAATCGACTCCCATGATCTCCTGATTATTTCATTTGCTATTTAGGTATCGCACCTACAGTATGTACAGTTTCTCAAAAGCGAATGTTTGAGGCAAGGTACCCCAAGAAGAATTTGCGTTCGAGAATAATTCAAGTAAACTGAAATGCTATTTACGGTATTCTCCCCCTTAGCAGGCATCCTAAAAAAATGTTAATGCTCACAGCGGTTATAAGTAACACTCGACGACATTTTTTCATATTCCGAAATAAAATTTAGGTGGCCGCCAATCAAATGATTCAACTGGCACCAAGAAAACAGGAGTATCGTTGTGGAAACTTTTGATATTTTACTTTCGAAATATGAAGAAAAAGTCCTTGATGGGCCCGTGTACGCGTGTAACTGTTAACCGCCGTAAAACTACACGATATGACACAACTTACGAAAATATCGCGTTTGGGCACCTTACACCCGACTGCCAAACATTTTCAGTACTGTACCGTTCGGAATTTTCATCAGTTTTTAGCAGGATCGTGGGTAAGTGGGGATCATGTTTGAAAAAGGTCTGCACATTTCGCCACTGCTATCAGATTTTAATACTTGATTCACAAATGGCTGGGTTTTTTTAAAAAAAGAGTGCCATTTCCGCCATTATCAACCTATCGGTACACGAATGTGTGAATTTTATGAATATGAAATTAATTTTACGTGTAAACGATATCTACGTTGACCATCATCTGTTATTACGATGCTTTGACGCGAAAGAGTTATTTTTAACTATTTAAGTAAAGAACGTTCGCTCTACTCGCCCAAAATATCAAAAATGTACGTAAAAACCAGCAAATTTGCATTTGTCCTTATGTGGGCGTTAATTTCAATATTTGTGGGTAATGTTATGTTTTAATATGAACTGAAAAGCATGGGAAAGGAAATGTGATTCAAGTGGACAAAGCGATAACAGATTTTAATTTTAATACTCCTCCTTTTAACTTTATTCAGAAGAGACAAGCTAAAAAAAGCGCCGATATCAATTTCCAAAATCGGAATAAATTAGATTGGCGAAACGGATCACGAATTTCATTTTACGCAAAGACGAAGAAGCATTGTTGCCGTATGTGAAGGTCGATCACGCGATTGGAATTCTCTTTTATTGTTAAATCCTTATTGTGGACTAAAAAATAAATAATGGGAAGCTAATGGGAACTTCTGAATCAGAAACAGAAAATAGTTTCTTTCTATGTACTTTTTTGTGCCAAATCCTCAGAAAAGTGAGTTTTCGCGGACATCCGGATTTTCTGTACAGGGAAGCCCCCATTTCCGGTGCTATCTATTTAGCGGGTTGATTGGCAGGTACTGTGACCAATGGAAGCACCGGAGATGTGTTGTTGAGATCACGTGGGGTCTGATCCTGCGTCACACAGCTGCCCGAAATCTCGAGATTTTTTAGCGGATGAGGGACTCCTCAATTCTCAACTGGTTTTGTTTGTCGGGCTATCGAACATGTAGGCATCAAAGAGCGAGGCTTTAAGACGCTGACTTCCTCTCGAATTACCCGAGGAATCACCTCCTTTCTTGTTCAGCCTTTTACTGTATCACGCGTGGCGTTGGTCTCTTGTCTTGTCGACCATACAATAGTGTTGATGTTCTTTCGTAGACTGGTGAAATTTCTTAATATTGAGCCCCGTTGCTCGCTTTCCTCGGATTTCCAGTTTTGTTGTCCGTGCTGTCAGCCGCAGTGACAGGGCCACTACTCTGGGAAGTACAAGAATGGCTTCGGGGTGAGTAGCAGAAGAATACATTTGCTATAAAGTTCGTTCTCTGTCTGAACACATTCAATCTTTATAATCTTAATATGGCGCGCCAAGGTACACCACAATTTACGGGAGTTTCAGTACCATGTTACGCGAAAGCATTCCACTGATTTTTTCTATAAAAAAGGTCAATTGCCATTGCTATAGTCGTGTCTTCAATGGCGTCGAGAATTAAGGATTCGTCTGAAAACACTTTAGAAATTAACGTCTCCATTCCGCGTTCGCTTCTCTACCGCCCCCTCAGTCTCTATGGGTCTCTGCAGCTAAGGGGAAAAAAAAGAATTTTCCAACCTGAAAATTTCGGATATCTTAAACGTTAAGCTCGGAGACACGGTGACAGTATCGCAGACAAAACTTGGCAGAGCGATCAATTTTTGGTGTCTTGTTTTCGCTTAGATGTCTTGTTTCGAATTTTATTGTGTCATTGCTGTCCATTCCAAACGTCACGTAGGCGCCCAAAATAATTTCTTAAAGTCGACAATTTCGATCGGTACAACACGTAACTAAAATGGTTGATTTTCTTGTTATTGATTGGGGTTTAAACGATCAGCGAGTTTTGTTTGTGGCTTGCGATCATCTACTGAAACAAGTTATTCTTGAGACTAATATCAACTACGGCACACAGGAGAACGATTTTATATTATACTATTCTGTAATTTCATATCCCATCGAGAAAGGAAGACAACATTCTCTAAGGTGTTTATGAAATCGGAAGTGTTGGTCACCTTCGGTTCAAAGGCAGAAAGCCAAAATGCCCAGTTAACATTTTCGAAGCGATTCAGAATCTTTCATGATCAAGGCCTTCAGCTTTAATCCGAACCGTGAGAATGGTTACGTCTAAAACGAAAATTGTTTATGATCATGCTTTGACAAGCAATCGATTAAATCCTTTCCACTTTACTCCATCGTAGTGGACTTTAGCCAGTTTCTCAACTGTCGATAGAATTCTGGATATGGTTAATAGAGAAAAGAACAAGAGTACCTAAATCTCCTTTTTGAATTAAAATTAACATAATCATGATCATGCCCTTTTCACTTCGCACGTTTGGTCGCGTTTGGTTTTAAATCTCGCATTGAGAAGTTTGGACAGATGTTGCCATCGGCTCGGGCGGGCAAACTTCCGACAAAGATGTCGTGTTTTAAAATATTTTTACCAAATCCATTATTTATCGAACCTGAATTGGGTATCTTGAATGTCTCCCCCAACTTTTCTTTGGTTTATTTTTTATTAGAACAGATATTGCTAGTGCTGGCAGGAAACATTTAACGCTATTACCAAGAATTATTGATTCACAATCAATTATTCCAACTTCCTGGGTTTCGGAATGGAAATATTTTTATTTTAGAAACATACCCAAACCGCAATCGATTGGATTCGGCGTTACTTCTAGTCAACATCTTCAATAAAATGACCTACTAGCTTATAATGTTTTAAGTGCTCCTTTTCAAGATGTAGCTCACATTGAAATCTTTTCAGAGAACATCATGCTTGTTGTTCTAATTATTCTTTATTCCAATTTGTAATTAGTTATAGTTTAGTTTTACCATTGTAAGATTTCTCTTCGTTTAATCACAAGTGCATTCCAATTCAATTTCTGCAGTTACAAAAGTTTGTAAATTTTCTTTTCAGTACAGCTGATTGCTGTATAAATTCATTTTGAACCAATGTACTGACAGCATTGACAGGTGCGGCAATTTTTATCTTCTTTAAGAAAAACCAAAATGGTAAAATTGCAAAACATGTCTGTTGTTCATGAACCTATGAGGTTTTTCTTTTTGTCCTAAAGCAAGATTAATGACAGATTTGAATTGGTTTTAAAATGGCAATCACAGAATCACAATAGGGACCTTTTAGATCGGAGGACGAGGACGACTTTCTGTTCTGAGCATGCACGCTTAGAAAAATGTAGGCCTCCAAACCTTATTTGCATGTTCACTAGGAAAAACTTGTACTCTTAGTTGTCCTCATCCTCCGATCTAAAGGTCTCTAACAATCTGTATAAAGTAAATTTATTTTTTTCTCTAAAAACGTTAGGCTTGGATGACATGTTATGTTTTCTGTGTTGCTTACCAGTTGTAGTTTTGTGATCAGAGGAAGACATTTTGACAAATATTTTATAAATTTTTCATCAATTTCCACATATAATCCTTGAGTTGAAGAGGCTGATTTCTGCTGGAACAAAGTCTATTTTTGGTTATGTATTTTCATATGTCCACGGAGGGTAACTAAGCAATAGTGACTTCAATGCTCTTACATGTATTTGCTGTTTATGGAATCAAATGTTGCTGGTTGCTATCTTCTGCTGTTGTTGAAAGGGGATTTTAATAATATTATTTTTGTATGGTTTCTTTTATGTGCTTTCCAATGTACATGTATATTCATTTAATTTAATTTTCTTGGTTGTTGTTTGGCTGTCTAGAAGATACCAATATTTCATTATGTTAAACTTAAACAGGCCTTGCTTTGCATATGTAACATTATTGTCTGTTATCTCCCTCGGACCACCATGTTTGTTGAGGTCATAGGTTTAGATTAATTAAATTCAAATGAAGAAATTTCTATCTTATTCTAGAGCACCTGTAACGTAATTCATTTGTTTGTAACCAGTCAAAACAAATTATTATTACGTATGTTCCACATACATTATTAATGTGTGGTATTAAAGTTATCAGGTGATGCTATTAATATCCTCAGCTGATTTCAAAAGTATTTTCAGAAAACATGATGAAAATCTAAAGATACGTAATATACAGTGTCTTCAATTTCTGAAGGAGACGGTTTTTAAGATGGGTAGTGTTTGATGGCAGGAGTTGTGTGTTATGTTTCATGTCCCCAACCTTTTTGCCTTCAGTGGTCAGAAGTTTATAAATAGAATTTAACATGTCCTGAAAAATAAATAAATAAGTAATTAGAAAAAGGGCCCTTTCTTCACACCTTCATACCTTTTAATTAAACCATTTTATTTTGTGACCCAGATTGAACTTAAGAAAAGTGAAAAAGTGATTTTCCAATAACGTCTAGAACTGAATTTTTTTTTTTTTTTATATGGTGATATTGTGAGAAAATGGTTGTCTGATGTCTTTGATTTTCATTTAAGCTTTTCTGTCGTGCATGATACTGTCTGGGTTTGTCAAAATGCCATACAGTACTAAAAAGTACATTTCATTGTATCTGTATTCTGCTGAGTAAATATTTTAGCACTTTAATAATGGCATTGCATTTTTTAACCCAGTAACAATCTCAAAAAAGATATGATGATAAGTTCTTGTTTTGTTTTTAATTAATGTAATACAATCCATTTGTAGCCATTTGGCTCTTGCGGGAAAAGCTTAGAGCCTTCATTTTGGTAATCTGCCTCTTGATAAAGTTGACTTACAGCTATAGTTTAACTTACAAGTACGAGATACCTGGAGGTAAGGTTAATCCCGATCTGGAATAAATAGCAGAACATTGAAGACCATAGGAAATAAATTTGTAATCATAATAATTACTATTGTTCCTGAGATTTTCAAACACTATGGAAGTGAAAACCAATCGGTATGTTTGTGAAGATAATCTCCATATACTACATGTACGTCACTAGTTTTGATTTTAACTGTGTTGAATTCACATGTGAAGAATGTTAGATTATCTATCGCTCAATGTTGGGTTCCATTGACTCCTGCGATTGAGAATTAATAGATTTCACTTGTGTTAAACTCAAATTTGCTTGCTGAAGACTTCCAACTTCAAACTGTGTACATATCATTGGTGATTATCGATTTCAAGGAAGTTAACATTTGTGGACTTGGCACACAAAGTGGTAATGATTGGCAACTTCATCTGTGACCTTGGTTGTGTTGCCTGTGGCATCATACTTTAGGGAGATTCAATCAGTCGCAATCTTTCAATAAGGTTTTTATCTCTGGTTATACTGGTCTGCCCTTTTTAGCTAATTAATTTTTGCTGGTTTGCCTTCTCTGAGGTCATACAAGGATGTAATAATGACTGCTAGGAATGGCAAATGGTACCTCCAAAATCTTGGCGCTCGCAAATTTTTCATCCGATTTCAAAATCTTGACAACCTTTGCAGAGTCTTGAAATCTCATTTATATTGCATTTATGTCAGTGTGAAGTCTTGCATGTTTTGGTCTTGGTCTGGGATTGGCAAACAAGGATCTCAGCGAGTCTTGGATTTTACCATTTGTCACCCCTGCTGTGGCGATGATGTTGTCTGAAAGTCAAAGTTTAGTGTGTAAAATGTGTGGCAATCATCAAGGATTGTACATGATCTTGAACAATGCCCAGTTGTCTATGTTGGCCATACTGCATTTTGCCACACACTTCAGAATTGTTGTTTATATTGCAAGAAGGGATGATCATTGACTAGAGTAATTGGCTCCCTAAAAATTATTGTAATGGTGTTCTTTATTTGGTGTTTGAATAAAATTTTAGACTGGCGATTCATGAACGAGAGAGAGAAGAAGAAAGACGCCGCCGAGCTAAACTGGCACCACAGGCATCAGTAAGTTGATTAAAAAATAAAAAAATAAAAATAGAAGTTGATAAAACAAGTTGTGGTTGGCAAGCAGTCCTTAATTTAAAGGGGCTAGGTCATGCAATTGTAGGCAATTTCAGCACTGATCGAATGGTCATAGAATTAACTAAAATATCAAAATAACTGTTCAAAACTATAGAAGAACTCTAACAAAACACAGGGAAGCCAAGAAGGGACATGGATGGACAAAACTGGAGAGGATTGAAATGGATTGAATTTGGGTAAATTTGAAAAACGTCGGCCCACCTTTTTTCAAATTTATATCTGCCTGTATCGAAATGTCATTTACACAGCTGGAAAATCATTCTCAGTTGTTATGTGGCTGTGATTTTGCAAATGAAATACTCTTGCTATGTCAGTTTGACGTTTAGAGCTTATAATTAACAAAATTAAACAAAAGTACCTAAAATAGCGTGACCTAGCCCCTTTAATGATGTAACCTAAGAAGAGCACATCCTTTTATGTGCCTGGAACAGACTTAAACCCATTGACTCCTGGCAGTGAGACTTAACGTTACAGTTTTTACTCCGTCTAATGCCAGATGATTTTACTCGTCAACTGGGGGTGAACTGCGGGTGTCCTGGGGTCTCTGTGGAGTCAAGGGGTTAACCAGTCAAAAACTACTTGTCCCCTCCATTAAGCACTTTATCGTAATGACGTTTATTTAGAGGTTATCAACGCAAGATGACACAATGTCAAAGTTATTATTTTACTCCAGTGGATAGCGAAGTTTTGGTAAAGAAAAGAACTTGTGGACTGTTCTGATCATTACCTTCCAAAATTTAGTTGATGGTGTTTGGTTGGAATTATGCCATTGGAACCGCGGAAAGAAATGCATCTGTGGTATCCTTCTTATGGAACTCTTGTCCTTGGGTCTTGTTGTGTGGAGCACACAAAAAAATCATTACACATGGCTTTCTGAATTGCTGGGTTCTCTAACCCCTCTAATTTTTACATTCGATTATTAAATATCGCATGCAAAAGGTTTGAAATTTGATTGGGAAAAATTGATTAATGCTAGACATATGCAAGCCTTACTGTTACAATTATTTATGATTGTAAAATAGTTTTATTGGGTACAAAAATGTATTACCCAGAGGTAAAGATGGCTCATTTGTACCAAACAAACTTTGAGAAGCTTTTGCTAATGTTAAGAAATGTTACTGTCCTTTTTCATCTTGAGTTTCCTTGGTATATACAATAATAAAAGTGGAGTTTGTTTGACACTTATAACCCCACCCCACATGTGACAGAGCTTTCTAAATCATGAATAGTCAAGGAGCTATTTTGGTCAGTAAGATTTATAAAGTTGTGTTTTTTAAAGGCATTAAATCTTGGCATCCATTAAAGGTGTCTTCGGTTTTCAATCAATTCTTCGTACATGCAGTTTTGTACATTAATCGTTGATCATACACTACACCCTTAATTTAGCCTTTGTTTCCCCCCATATTAATCTAGAGCAATGCTGACATTCCCAAGTTTGAAGAACCAAGGAGGGTATGTTTTGTAGTTTTACTTCACTAATAATTTTACTGAACTAATCACATGCATGGCTGTGATACCTATATCCTAATAACCCTGAATGTCTTCCTTTATTCAAGGGTCTTGTTACCCCATATTATCGGGGCTTTTTTTGGAGGCAGCCCCCTTTGTTGGGAAACTCAACGAAGTAACGGCAGACTCTGGCGGTGTTATGTGTGTTTATGGGGGGTAGGCATTGTCTGATTATGACCATTGGTACTGTCTTTTTCATGTGATCTTTGCCCTTGCATCTTGCCTGCTTAGCCCTCTTAGGTGTAATTATTTTATTTAAGCTTTTAAAACCCTAGCAAAGCAGTTTGCTACCATTGTTGGTTTAGTATGGTAGCCTTTGTGGTGTTGTCTTCTCGTCAACGGTAGACATGCTAATTCTTGATTTACCAGTACAGGTATGTAGATTGAGACCAAGCAAACTTAGGCCTTTGTGTAGAGCTTGTTTTTTTTCATGAATAGAATTGTTAGTTAAGTAAAAAATAGAGCCTCACTAACCATAACTGTGGAAATTGTCAGTGTTGTGATTGTTCCTTTTCATTGGTTGCCAGGTTCAACCATCTGCAGAAGATCTTTTGCAGCAGAGAATTCAGGTGAGGGTGAATGCTGGAGATGAACTCAAAGGTGTTGACTTGAAATATGCAATTAGCAACATCATGGGAACCCATATTTGCTGTTTGGGGGTCATCCGTGATGATTCAAGACTTGTGTGGATGTGTGCTATAAAATTACAGTACTGTAATTATTATTATTATTATTATTATTATTATTATTATTATTATTATTATTATTCAAATTAGAGTAATTTTACATGTCCATAATTATTATGAGATATAGTCTTAGGACAAGTAGAGACTGTACAATATAACATTGAAAAATTGAAAATCACGAAGGTCTAACAATGTTATAATTTCCTTATTTGCAATTTCTCAACGTTGTATTGTACAATGCCTACTTGTACTCAGATCATTTCTAATAGAACTTTCAAAAAGTGGAGAATAACATGCAACTTTGAGAATCGTTATTTGGGTGCCCACTTGGATCACTCTGAACTTTTCATGGAACAGTTAATCTTTTTACGTTTAAAAAATATATATATATATTGGGGGTCTGTGATTGGAAAATGAAACAATAGATGATACAAAGTGCATCTAGCCCCAATAACAAAAGAAACTTCAGGTCTTAAGGACCAGTGGAAGTAGCAGTGTCATAGGTACAGGATACTTGAATACTTGGGAGCAAGGTTCCCTGAAATGTAATGGGTGGGGTTTCTGTACAAAGACAAGTCAAAACTTTTGTACTTTTTAAATTTCTGTTTTATATAACTTCGGTTTTTACTTTTTCTAGTCAACCTGGGTAAAATCAGCAAATTGCTTGATATAAAAAAAATCAAATTATGTATCTAATGCTAAATAAAATAGTAGAGGTTGCTTTGTGGGTTTCATCATATTAATTTTAATATTTTGGGTGTACAATATTATGTAAACAGATGTGTCCAGATATGCCCATAATTAAGATGCAGGCAGAATTCAATAAATGTCATGAAGTGTCCCCTTGCTCTTGTGCCCAACTTCAACATCGCTTGTGTCTTGGAATACAGATAATTAACGGCACAAATTGTTCGCCATGCGGTACAGTTTTGCTGTTTGTAGCACTCCGTGTGTTCACAATTTGTCACATGCTGTGTCTTGATTTCTTGACAGGCCACATTGGGTACTTACGAATCTGTGGTGACAGTATTGCAAAACCAAAACCAACTTTATGGCATTCCCAGACTTCCACAGACACCAGTGGATGGTGATCAGAAGTTCCAGTTTAACTCAAAAAACAAAGATTCACTAAGTCCTAGTGACGTAAAGAAAGCTAAGACTGCATCCTTATTATCCAATTATCAGGCAAGACTTCAGAAACGTAGTGAGCAGAATGGGATAAAAACTCAGAAATTTAATGGAGTGCTGTCAAACAGCTCTGGACATGATAAAGTGAAGTCTCCTTTCGTTGCAAAAACTCAAGAGAGTCATAGTGCACCTAAGAGTTCCACACTGTCGCAGTTAAAATCCCCACCTCTTGCTGAGGTGTCTAAAGTAGATAAAAAGAAGACTGAATCAAAAGCAGTTGTTAATGGTTCCGTGAAATCATTGCAAGGAGAAGAGAAAGTGAGGGAAATGACTAAGCTCAAGATAAAAGAGGAAAAAGATGAAAAGAGCAAGCCTAAAAATGAAGTGGAGAGTGGTGAAGTTCTGAAGGGAACAGTTGTCAAATCCATTACAAGTAACAAAAGCAAACCACCTAAAATCCGCCTGCCTGAAAGGTAAATATTTTTGTATCTCGTCTTTGTTGATATGTCCAGCTGTGTTCATGCATGCACATGCTGCCAGAGTGTGTCATTGCGTCCTTGGACACACTAGTTTTTCTTTGGATTCACAGAATATAGAGTGTTTTCACTCACCTGATCAGTAATCTTGTTTTTTCACTGAAACAAAAGAAAACGTTTACATGATAATAGAGCTGAATTCCTGAAGGATTAGTTGGGTACACCAACATGGCCGCCTTTCCATTGTTTAGGTACACCAACATGGCCGCTGTGACATCGTGTGAAAACACTCTATAGAACAAAGGGTCCAGTTGGACGCAGAAAAAAATTGAATGTTTATGCAAATTACAAATGCCAGGAAAAATATGTGTTCAAACGGCTTATTTCACAATGAAATTGAACATGCCCATTTCTCACTATGGAGGCAAATGATTTCATCATGTCAACGATTATGTCCAGCTTGAGGAGTTAAATTCTTGCGTTTGAATTTCCACGTGTCATGTGACGTTATCTGAGCAGTTTTTCAGGCGACACTCTCGATCTGCCAATGACATTTCAGTAGAAGTTTAGGTTGTTGCATGCTTTTCAAGTGAATTTCAAGCATTAGTTTGTTTATTGTGAGCGAAATGACAGAGAACCCAACTGTGAAGTATATTAAATTTTTGTTTTGTGTGACCCAGTGTTTATATTAAATCCGGATGCACACCTGTTATAATCTCGGATCTTGTTTTGCAGGTAATTCGTCTGTTTGCAAATTATTATGCAACTTTTTTGGAGTTCGTGTTAAAAGTAATGTGTTTAACATGAAACTTGAAGTTATTCAAGTTCAATATTAACATTGGCCATGGCGAAGTCACGGGCCAACAATTTGAATCACTTATCTTGTGTACTCTTTTGTTCCCAAATTAAACTGCAAGTGCTGTTAAAATAAATGACGCTCTTTTACGGAAAATTGATTCAGTTCTCTTTTTTGGTTGGTTGTGGTTGTCAACTGGAACCAACAGTTCCTACATCGAACGGTTTCCTTGAGATGTTTTCAGATGTGATTGATGGAGCTTTGATAGCACATAATCTCAATTTTGATCAATGAATCAACGGGCATAGCAGTTTCAAAGAAATTGATCATTTTTATTTTTAGGACATATTTGAGGGGAGGGATATTAAAGACTTCGTTTTGGTGCAATTTATAAATCTGAAAGGTTACTGTAGCAGCAATTAAGAGGAAATTAACTCTTTTTGAATATTAATGTACCACCAAATTTTTCAAGAAGGGGTCCAGAGGACCCCCAAAGTTGAAACCTGGATCTATACATGTCTGGTAATAATTACCCTGGAAGCTCCACTCACCCGAAATTGGTTTTCAGGGAGGTCCTGTGTCCAATCGAATTGGAATTTTGAGATGTTGGTTTATGAGGAGAGGGGAAAACTGGAGAACCACCAGAAAAACCTCTCGGAGCAGAGTAAAGAACCAACAACAAACTTAACTCACATATGCCAAAGAGCCCAGAATCGAACCCTGGGCCTCATTGGTACTATGCCAGTGCTATTTAACAATAATTATTATCCTACGAGGGCACGCTGGATATGAAGTGATAATGACGAGTTGGTTATAATCATTTTATATCCAGCAAGCCCAAGTAGAATAATTATAATTGTTTGATTAAAAACTCCATGGTGTTCCCATGGATAGTATTGTCAACTAAAGCATTGATTTTTTGCCTCAGTTTATTCCAGTCCAAAACGGCTTTTGTCTGCCATTTTTTCTCAGAGCTGCAAAAACGTTTTCAGCTTGCTTTATTGCTGATGTGTTCCTTGACCATATTAGGTACAGCAGGTATATGAACTGATATCCTGTGTTCGGCTAGCCAATGAGAATGCTGGAAATCTGATACCCGTAGTTCAGTTTTTAATAAAACCACTTAGCCATCCCTTCTCTCCCCCTACTGGAAGACAGTTTCAGTTGGTAGTTGTCAAAGCCAATAATTTCTATAGAAAGACTATCCTTGGAAATTAATTTTCTCTTACCTGCAATGTTAATTAATGCACTCTAGTTCAATTTTCCCCATTTTGAAAATACCTCTGACTTAGTGAGATGGTCATGGCAAATAACAATTATCTGCTCTCCTATTCGGTTGATATTGCACGAGAGGGAAAACACATTTACTTCAGAAAAACTAGGAGCTATAGACTTGTTTGTACATGTAGTATGGTGCAGTGGCCAAACATGAAGCTACTTGGATAGCCCAAGGCATGACCATAACCCTTCCTCTTAAAATCCTTGGTTTTGAAGCATTTAAGTGGAATTTCCTGTGTACTGTATTGAGATCTATCACTTCCTAATTAGTCCATTAGCCAGCTGACTCTTATTTCACAAGTTTTGGGGGGTTTTCCTCTTTAAAGTTTACATACATTTTTTCAGTGTTATTCAAATTAGAGGACTGTTTTGAAGACTTGTGCCTCTGTACAAGTAACTCACAAAAAGAACAAAATAGGTTGCTATTCTTGTTTTCAGTCTTCCACTTTTTACAATTCTGTTAATGCTTGAAAGAATGTAAGATTAGCTAGCTTTTTTTTGTTTTTAATTCAAGAATCTTTCAAGTTGCGTCATAAGGTAGAATTTCGAGATTGAGGCAAATTTGATCAAGGGATTCCATGTACTGCAGATCCTGTGGATATTTCTTGTTATCCCAATTAGCTACTCTTTACTTACTTAAAACAGATAACTCTTTTAACTGATTGCCCAGAAGTAATGAGGACTTTGGAATTTGTTGCTCCACCTGTATCTTCTGCAAAAAAAATTTGGCATTTTAATAATATTAATGTTTTTCACTGAGTTGAACCCAACATTTAAGAGGATAATCAATTCCCAGACAGGAATAATGGACGCACTGTCTATCGACACTTGACAACACTTGAAAACTCCTGCTCAGTAGTTTCCTTTTTATCAGTTGATCTTCAGGAGGGGGTATAAATTTCATTTCCCTTTTCAGCTTTGGCCAAAGTACATGTATTCATTTTCGTGAACAAGGGCAACTGAAAGTTAGTGCCGGTAATTGGATTTACCGGTATTGCTAATTTCATTTGTGGGGAATTATTAGATTGAATTGATTACTTTCTAGCTTGGGTTACCAGTTGATCTTGTGAAAGGATTGTCATTTTGGTACTGGCCCTGTAAAGTTTCCCTTAATGACTGTGTGTTTGTTTTCACAGGAATATAACTACAGCATCAGCAGAGGTGAGAAATTCCTATATCGTGATGCATGCAACCCTGTTAAAAGTTAATGCGATTTGTTCCTGACATACGGTCATGAGTACTGTTGAGGACAAAAGTGTAGTTAAGCGGAAAACATTTTCAGCTGTGGATACACAAAGCGTATCCACGACTGTGGTTAGGGGTCAGAATATGCAAATATGTCACTCACTCAGATGTAAACTAATTGACAAGTAAACAACTGTTATCATTTTTTTTCAAGATATGCCAATTTGTCACCTACTCAGCTGTTTAATTCAAATGGATAATGCCTCAACGTAATACGTCAGAAGAAAGAAAAGAATCAAACACAATTTCACTCTAAATGGCCATCCTCTGGTACTTCATAGGCTTTTCACAACCTAGTAAAAAGTTTAAAAGAGCCGAAAACACCGGCTGGCGATTGTTTTTACCTGGCTCTTTTGCATCTATAAAATGCAACTAAATACAGCATGTTTCATGATCCGTTCCAGATTTTGTGAAGGGTTGAAAAGTTTTGGACACAATCCTTGTTTTTACTTATCGCAAAATGATGCATTCGTAGCTGTTTACATAGTTGAGGACTCTTCGGCTATATGAAAATGACCTGGAGTAGCCTGCCAATGATAACACATTTTTTTGTGGATAAAAATCAAACTTGAATTCAGGAATTATTTCCTAGCAAGATCAGAAAGCAACTGATCGCAACAGAACAAGCAATGTATTCATGACTTCTTCACAGTTCTCCTTTGATTATCTTCTATGCTGTGTTTTTGTGTGTTCTCACAAAAACTCCCACTTGAAAATAATGGTTTCGTCTGCCTTCCTATTCTCTTTCAAACAAGATACATTGTAGTTCCTTGTCAATTTAATCGTTATTAGTCAACTTATATTGTTATTGCTCTCTGTTGCAATTTTATTTTTGTGTATAATTTAATCATCTTGAAGGACTCTGTAATAAATACTCTATGGAGTAATGTCTTAATTAACCAGTAAAATTTGCAAATTGTAACAGTACTGATTGATAACCACAGCTGAAACAGAATTATATGATAAATTATTGGGACCCTCCACATGCTTTTTGTGGAGTGAGGACTAAAACAGCAAGACTTGCTTTTGTGAAGAATGACGTTAAAGGCAATTTGTTGTGTAGGACAGAGTCCAAGTGATGTATGTATTGATGCATTTTGTCACAACAGCTTACAGCATACGAGCAAACTCTCATGTGTTGAATGTCATTATTACACCAGCTGCTAATCACTAAAGAATAGGTCTTCATTCAGTACCTTCGACTTTACAAAAGCTACTTCCAATTACTGTGGCGACCAAAGTAATTACTCCAGATTACTGTGCGAACCACCTTTACATCGTTTTGTAATTTTATGTTAATTAGACCTACTGCCATCATTTTGAAATAAATATTCCTTGTTAAATGTGCTCGTCATAGCGAGGCCAGAAAGGCTTACATGTATTAGCATTAAAACAAAAGAATATTTTATTTGGCCACCATTATGAAAGAGGTCTATGTTTTGGACCACAACACTGTCACTGTGAATACCAGGCCCCTTACTTTTCGAATATAACTTACTGTGTTGTGTGTTCTTTGGTGTCCCTGTGCCTCCAGCCAGGTGATCCAATGCTCAACCAACTGAGCCAATAGGTTATCAGTTCCTGTAGTAATTGGAAGGCTATTTTCTCACTCTTGCTTTCGAATACGCTACAACTAGTCTTCAGTGATGCCTGTAAAATATGAAGTAGTTGTACATTGACTCACAGGAGAATAATTTTTACAGGTACACAATAATTTAGTTAAAATTTGGTCTGTTATTAATAGGCCTAGAACATCCCCAGCCATTCAATAACTGTCCTCTGTCATAGTAAAATGGGACAATTGTTGTTTTTGTTAGCTGTTGCTTACCATCTCAAAATAGCCGGCACAAATGTTTGCTATGGTTTGCACTTTCAACAATATTAATAATGTCTCCCTTTTTAGATTTTGCCTGTGGATTTTTTTAACATGATAAGGGATGGTTCTTATAATAATTATAGTTAAACCAGAAAACAGCAAAACTCTTGATCTGTAGCCTTTTTCTGGTAACAAGAGTCAACAACAGTCGAATTGTTTAACCATGCCGATTTAAACATTAGACAATTTTGTTGAAGTTCAGTGTGGGAGGTTACTATTTGAAATGACCAGTAACTTATTCTAAAAGAGAACACACCCACACAATAGCTGAACTTTGAAAGTGGGAGTATTGCTATTCTTTGGATAATTTTCATAAGGAACAACAAACTTGTGTACTGAAAATTTAATTCCAATTTAAAACAAAAAAAAGGGATGGTAAATTTTTGTAGGATTTATATTTTTGTTAGTTACTGTGAAGGAGACGTTTTGAAGTAAAGCAGGTGTTTTTTTGTGAAACTTTGTGTTTTGTTGGTGAAGAGGGTAGTGTAACTAATCTCACTTGAATGAGTTCGCTTACAGAGTTAGTATTTTGTTTAGTGGCCTAAATCTCGCCGTTTTTAAAAATAATTATCATGTTCTAACACTGTTTTATACAAGAATATTGTCGCTTTGTTGAGTTTACAAGTTTGGGGATCGTGATTAGCATAACAAACAAGGACTCATATTCCTGCCTGATTTGAAAATGTGCTCTTCTAACACAGCTGACAAGAGTGGGCCCCGGGTTAAATTTGCTTTTGTGAAAATTGAACTGTATACGATTAAAAACTGAAAGGTATCGATTAGTCAACTGAATTTGCGTTAGTCATTGCTGTTAGGGGTTTGGTTTTTGTTTCTTGCCATAATTACATTGCCTATGCACTTTGCAGTGAAATAACGTGTTGGGAAAACTAAGCAGGCTTAGATCTCATAAAAAATTCAGATCTAATAGCCTTTTCAATCAATTTTGTTTGATTTTCCCTGTCATTTTCTTTGTTTTATTAACCATGGTGTCAAAATATCATGGCTTGCAATCTGTATTAAATATGATAGTCCTTTTATTAAAAACGTATTGCAGTATTTTAGGTAGAATATTGATAAGGTCTTAGAAAGCTGAGGCAATGTTTTTTGCCTTTAGCCAAAAAAAAAAAAACCTTGTTTTATAATTTGACAGGTAATTTTTCATCTAAGGCAAATAGTTTATTCGCAGTGTGGTGAGTGTTGAGAAGTACATTTGATGTCTGTGCATTAAAGATAAGGTTAGAGCACCAAACAGACATCAAGGAGAAGCGCAGAATAAATAGCCACTTCAAAACATTTTTCTCGTTTCCTTTCTTTCTAAGTAGTGTTTTGACAATATCCAGAAAGTGAAGTTTTATGCTGTTGAAATATTGGTAGCTTTTAAGATCAACTGGAAAATGATGCTTTAATTGTAATTTTGTGTCCTCAGGATGTAGTGTGTCCAACAACTTTTTTTTTCAGTGGCACCAAGATTATTTTAATGCTGCACAAATCTAGACCATTAGTGATTAGAATCAGTTATCATTAAGAGACAGGTGAAACAGCAGCTCATCATGTTCATAGATACAAAGTCCTGTCTTTGTTGCGTGCTGTTGATAAAACTTCTCTTTGTCATGCTGCATTTAAGATGGTTTCTCATTTTCCTTCAAATGTCATTGGATCACTTTTGCCAAGGATGTACGTACGTGTACAGTAACGCTGAATTGGAGTCCTGTAGTTTTCAAACAGCCGTAAAGTTTTGCTTTTTAGGGATAGCTGATTGTTTCAGTTACACACATTGTACGGCAGCTGTTTCTAGAGAACCAGACAATTAACAGAAATCGAACTTTTTAAATTTCTGTTTACCTGAGACACTGTCTGAATTATATCTGATCTACATCCCTTTCTCTGGTTGATTTTATTGCGTTAATGTCTCTTTGACTACTTTCACTGCTTTTTGCTGGTTTGTACTTTATATTTCTTTTTGTTCAGAGTTTTTAATATTTGCAGTGTACTGAGGTTTGGATCATGGTAATGATTTATTCCCTTGGTTTCCCAATCATTTTTAACGAGTTATTGTTTTTCTTTTTTCTGGTCACGTAGGATAAATGCTCAGTGAATGAACCAACAAAAGTAGAGAGGATTATAGCGGTAAATAATTATTATTGTTTTTCTATCTTTGTTAAGACTTCTTTTACAATCATCATGAATGCCAAGTTGCTTCTTTAATGAAAAAAAAAATCGTAAAAGTCATTGTCTTCCCAAGCCCCCAAATTGACTCACTCTTGCACTCTAATCATTAGTTTTCATTTCCTTTCATTGTTGTCCCCCTCTCTTTTCTTTCATCCGTGTTGGTGAAAACGCTTTTTTTTTTTATGGACATTTTTTTCTTTATGTTTTAGGGTTACGTAATGTTTTGTGTTTTGCGCTTTACGTGCAGTTTAATAAATGAGCAGGAGTGTTTTATCAGGTCTTAAGACCATGAGACGAAGCCAGGTGGTTTTAGACCTGATGACACATAATCTGTGAGTTTATTGAACGACTAAAGAAGAAAAACAAGCCATGCCTTATTAGTATGCTTTATATAAAGCCTGATTTTGATATGATCATTTGGATCATCCGGATTGTCCTGATCACCCCAGTCATTTCAAATACTATTAAGAGGCGATCAGGACGATTATATAGAAACACTACCCAGACTTATCACTAACAACCTGGGTGACTGAGATGACCTCGATCACTTGAATAGAACTGAGTTTTATCCGGGCAATCAAGGTTGTCTCAGTCGCCCGGGTTGTTAGCAATCGTATGGGTAGTGTTTCCATATGTAAATTTGATCTTAAAACTCCTGATTGCCTCTGAACATTATTTGAAAACCATTGACTGGGACAATCGGGATGATCCGGATGATCGTACGGAAACCAGGCTTTTAGATTATAACAAGGAGTGTTAAATCAGTTTTTAAAGCCCATGCACAGCCATATGGTGCTTCATCAAAAACCTGATAGGCTGCATAACTCATGAATTATTAATGAGTGTTCGAAATGCTGTCTTGGATTTCAACGTTAAAATTGCCTAGGAGGAACAAATTTCCAAATAGGGTAGTGCAAATGAGTGCCTGATGAACTTAGTGCAGGGCTCCTTATATTTGAATGCCAAAGAAGTATCATTTCAGCCACCAGTGGTTTCAGTAAGTGCCAACAGCCGACAAAACGTATTGGCTAGTTCACTCAGAAAAGTTGACTAACTTTCCCTAAATTGAAAAAAATAAAACGTTTCAAAAGATTAATACTCATTTGGACAACGGCAACGTGAAGTTCTTTAAACATTGTCATCAATTTTGCTTTTGAAATGTGGCGTTTGGGGGCGTTCATGCTCCCAGACACTTCGAGAAAGAGGCCGGTAGGCCCCACTTGTGGTTACAGGTGGTTGCTGTACTCAGGCTATCCACCCTCAGCCTCAAAATAAACAGATTGAGTCACTTTGTGTGAAGTGTTTAGCATAAACTACAGACAATGTAGTAATGTCAGCACTGGCCAGTTTGCATTTAAATGGATGCATTTGAGACCAATTTGCAGCACCAGTCACAGAAAATGTAGTCACATTCAGGAAAAGGTCTTTGGGTTTCCTTTGTTTGAATCTGAAAACTCCCAATGAAAAGCCCTCATTAAGCCAAGTAGCTATTTTTTTAATACTTTCCTTTTAGAATAATTTTTGTGTCCATGTGAAACAGGAGACTACAAACAGCAGGCTGCTGTTTTGCATAAGAAAAAAAATTAATATTCTCTCTATCTAAGTTAATTGTGCCTTGTTTGAGAAGTTGCTTCATATTTATAGCTACCAGGCCAGAAATGAGGGAAAAAACAACAGGTTTCTTTGATTTTTGATAAAATGTAAATTTCAGATCGATGTTTGCTGTTATATCTCTAATCTCTCTGTTGACTAGCTAGTTTCTTCTAATAGTCAAGATTTATCACATCCGTTTTAACATCTGGTCGCCCTTAAGACAGTCATATTGCTAGCTAAATTACTCTCTACTGGATGAGTGCTGTTAAGACTTAATAATTATTGACTTATCCAATATCCTCCTTTCAAACCATGCGTTCCTAAAAAAAATTGCTGGTTTGTTTCGCTCTCTATTACATGTTCTTCAGACCTTTCTGTGAATATCTTCCCATAATGGAGTTCATAACTATTAGTCGTATGTTATACCCAAGTAACTCTAAAGTAGGAAGGAACTGATTCTAAAATCTAGATGTTTGGAGGAAGCAACAATGTAAGTGCCAGAAGTGTGATTCATCAGTCATCACATTTCTGTGCATTACCCTTTTGAGGTGATTCTAGGAATTCCTAAGAAATCCTAGGAATTTCTAGGAATGAAGGTGTGCGTTTTCACGGTAATTGGAATATGGAATTCCAAGGTTTGGTTGATGTTTGGTTGAGCACATACAATGCCTGGGAATTACCAAAAAAACTGGGAATTCATTTTGCAAGGGTACGTAGTTTGTGTGGTAGAGATCCGCAAAACAAGTAGCATGAATTTTCATTCATGTCTTGCTTGTCTGTTTTTTTCAAACAGGAAATGCAACAAGTTGCCCCACCTCTTACTGGAATTCACACACCAATCAAGGGAGGAAGCTCTATTTTTGCCTTTGGACACAGAAATGCTACTCCAGAAAAGACTGTGTTTCCAACCTTTCCTTCAAAGAGAAAAAGTAGTGGTAAGATAATGATGTGGAATGGTCCAGCTCTCAATACAGAGAGAAGTTTTGTCCTTTTAAGATGATTTATACCATGGAAGACAAGTTGATTTTGGACATTAGGAGTCTTTTGGTTGTTGGGGAGGGAGAATAAACTGTATGCATTGAAAAAAAAAAACGGGATTGAAAACATTAAAGTACAGTATTTTTGTTTTTTCACTTTTTTTTGGGCAGAAAGTGCAGAGGTTAAAAAGGAGAATGGAGATGGAGTGGGCCCTGTTGAACGATGATTTGATGTTAACTGATGAAAGCGATGATGAAAAAGTAAGTTACACTGTTTTTTTATACTTGTACAGTCTGTAAAACACCAGGGACTAACTAAGTTACACTTAGTCTAGGCCCCTAGTCTAGAGGCTAACTAGCACAGTTACTATGGAGGAGTGTGTTTTCAAGGCCAAGCATGGTGTTTTTTACTAATCCTTGGTCAGTGACTAGCATTTGTGTCAAGCACTAGCTATGCTAGTGGTTTTGCACCCAGTTATTGCTCCTGTAACAGTTGATGAATGAAGCTCACCTACAGTTGCAAGTTGACCAAAGTAATCTAGTACAAGTAACACAAAGTACTAATGTCATCCTTGTTGATATATATCTAGGATCACCAGGTTGTTTCACCAACCAAGACTGCAAAGTAGTGCTATACTCTACATTGCCAGCTGCTACGATTTAGAAGTTAATGACTTTGCACAGGGTAATGGGTTGGCCTGGGGAGCCTGTTCCCAGACAGTAACACTTCACCTGTGAGGTGCAATTCTGCAACTCCTATGCTGTTATCCATTCAGCGCTGATAGAAAACAGTGTATGTGGACAATGAAACCAAAAAACAAAAAACTTAGCAAAGTCCTTTGGCACAGGTGCCTTTAACCCTCAGTATGTAAATTCTCCACACAATTTCATTGAAATGTCAGTCAGACATATATTGAGAAGGAAGATGATTATCAGCTTAAGAGATTTGATCTTGATGTAACGTCAAATTCCCATGACTACCCAACAAAAACTCTATGGTACTAGTTGGGAGAATGAACTTTTAGTCGTGGGAATGAAAGGATGAACTTTACCAATGTTTTAAATCAATATGAGTGTAGTTCTTGATCTTGAGAAAATAATTGTTTATTTCTTATAGAAAGTGCCCCTCGTCACTCACATTCACCATCATCCAGTGGAAGCCCAGTAGTGAATGACAGTGACTCATATAGCAGCGATAGCGACAGTGACTCAAGTGTATCAGATTCAAACAACAACAAATCAACCAGTCTCCGCGCCCAAGCCCTTCTCATCTCCAAAGGTAAGCTTTATGTCGAAAAACTGTGGGTATTGGGTTACGTTTTTTGAGTCT
>NC_090872.1:8114026-8154026 GCF_036669935.1 Montipora foliosa
TTTTGTGACCCAGATTGAACTTAAGAAAAGTGAAAAAGTGATTTTCCAATAACGCTAGAACTGAATTTTTTTTTTTTTTTATATGGTGATATTGTGAGAAAAATGGTTGTCTGATGTCTTTGATTTTCATTTAAGCTTTTCTGTCGTGCATGATACTGTCTGGGTTTGTCAACATGCCATACAGTACTAAAAAGTACATTTCATTGTATCTGTATTCTGCTGAGTAAATATTTTAGCACTTTAATAATGGCATTGCATTTTTTAAACCCAGTAACAATCTCAAAAAAGATATGATGATAAGTTCTTGTTTTGTTTTTAATTACTGTAATACAATCCATTTGTAGCCATTTGGCTCTTGCGGGAAAAGCTTAGAGCCTTCATTTTGGTAATCTGCCTCTTGATAAAGTTGACTTACAGCTATAGTTTAACTTACAAGTACGAGATACCTGGAGGTAAGGTTAATCCCGATCTGGAATAAATAGCAGAACATTGAAGACCATAGGAAATAAATTTGTAATCATAATAATTACTATTGTTCCTGAGATTTTCAAACACTATGGAAGTGAAAACCAATCGGTATGTTTGTGAAGATAATCTCCATATACTACATGTACGTCACTTGTTTTGATTTTAACTGTGTTGAATTCACATGTGAAGAATGTTAGATTATCTATCGCTCAATGTTGGGTTCCATTGACTCCTGCGATTGAGAATTAATAGATTTCACTTGTGTTAAAACTCAAATTTGCTTGCTGAAGACTTCCAACTTCAAACTGTGTACATATCATGGTGATTATCGATTTCAAGGAAGTTAACATTTGTGGACTTGGCACACAAAGTGGTAATGATTGGCAACTTCATCTATGACCTTGGTTGTGTTGCCTGTGGCATCATACTGAATGAGATTCAATCAGTCGCAATCTTTCAATAACTAAGGTTTTTATCTCTGGTTATACTGGTCTGCCCTTTTCAGCTAATTAATTTTTTGCTGGTTTGCCTTCTCTGAGGTCATACAAGGATGTAATAATGACTGCTAGGAATGGCAAATGGTACCTCCAAAATCTTGGCGCTCGCAAATTTTTCATCCGATTTCAAAATCTTGACAACCTTTGCAGAGTCTTGAAATCTCATTTATATTGCATTTATGTCGTGTGAAGTCTTGCATGTTTTGGTCTTGGTCTGGGATTCGCAAACAAGGATCTCAGCGAGTCTTGGATTTTACCATTTGTCACCCCTACTGTGGCGAGGATGTTGTCTGAAAGTCAAAGTTTAGTACGTAAAATGTGTGGCAATCATCAAGGATTGTACATGATCTTGAACAATGCCCAGTTGTCTATGTTGGCCATACTGCATTTTGCCACACACTTCAGAATTGTTGTTTATATTGCAAGAAGGATGATCATTGACTAGAGTAATTGGCTCCCTAAAATTGTTGTAATGGTGTTCTTTATTTGGTGTGGTAATTGTGTTTTGAATAAAATTTTAGACTGGCGATTCATGAACGAGAGAGAGAAGAAGAGACGCCGCCGAGCTAAACTGGCACCACAGGCATCAGTAAGTTGATTAAAAAATAAAAAAATAAGTTGATAAAAACTTGTGGTTGGCAAGCAGTCCTTAATTTAAAGGGGCTAGGTCAGGCAATTTTAGGCAATTTCAGCACTGATTGAATGGTCATAGAATTAACTAAAATATCAAAATAACTGTTCAAAACTATAGAAGAACTCTAACAAAACACAGGGAAGCCAAGAAGGGACATGGATGGACAAAACTGGAGAGGATTGAAATGGATTGAATTTGGGTAAATTTGAAAAACGTCGGCCCACCTTTTTTCAAATTTATATCTGCCTATATCAAAATGTCATTTACACAGCTGGAAAATCATTCTCAGTTGTTATGTGGCCGTGATTTTGCAAATGAAATACTCTTGCTATGTCAGTTTGACGTTTAGAGCTTATAATTAACAAAATTAAACAAAAGTACCTAAAATAGCGTGACCTAGCCCCTTTAATGATGTAACCTAAGAAGAGCACATCCTTTTATGTGCCTGGAACAGACTTAAACCCATTGACTCCTGGCAGTGAGACTTAACGTTACAGTTTTTACTCCGTCTAATGCCAGATGATTTTACTCGTCAACTGGGGGTGAACTGCGGGTGTCCTGGGGTCTCTGTGGAGTCAAGGGGTTAACCAGTCAAAAACTACTTGTCCCCTCCATTAAGCACTTTATCGTAATGACGTTTATTTAGAGGTTATCAACGCAAGATGACACAATGTCAAAGTTATTATTTTACTCCAGTGGATAGCGAAGTTTTGGTAAAGAAAAGAACTTGTGGACTGTTCTGATCATTACCTTCCAAAATTTAGTTGATGGTGTTTGGTTGGAATTATGCCATTGGAACCGCGGAAAGAAATGCATCTGTGGTATCCTTCTTATGGAACTCTTGTCCTTGGGTCTTGTTGTGTGGAGCACACAAAAAAATCATTACACATGGCTTTCTGAATTGCTGGGTTCTCTAACCCCTCTAATTTTTACATTCGATTATTAAATATCGCATGCAAAGGTTTGAAATTTGATTGGGAAAAATTGATTAATGCTAGACATATGCAAGCCTTACTGTTACAATTATTTATGATTGTAAAATAGTTTTATTGGGTACAAAAATGTATTACCCAGAGGTAAAGATGGCTCATTTGTACCAAACAAACTTTGAGAAGCTTTTGCTAATGTTAAGAAATGTTACTGTCCTTTTTCATCTTGAGTTTCCTTGGTATATACAATAATAAAAGTGGAGTTTGTTTGACACTTATAACCCCACCCCACATGTGACAGAGCTTTCTAAAATCATGAATAGTCAAGGAGCTATTTTGGTCAGTAAGATTTATAAAGTTGTGTTTTTTAAAGGCATTAAATCTTGGCATCCATTAAAGGTGTCTTCGGTTTTCAATCAATTCTTCGTACATGCAGTTTTGTACATTAATCGTTGATCATACACTACACCCTTAATTTAGCCTTTGTTTCCCCCCATATTAATCTAGAGCAATGCTGACATTCCCAAGTTTGAAGAACCAAGGAGGGTATGTTTTGTAGTTTTACTTCACTAATAATTTTACTGAACTAATCACATGCATGGCTGTGATACCTATATCCTAATAACCCTGAATGTCTTCCTTTATTCAAGGGTCTTGTTACCCCATATTATCGGGGCTTTTTTTGGAGGCAGCCCCCTTTGTTGGGAAACTCAACGAAGTAACGGCAGACTCTGGCGGTGTTATGTGTGTTTATGGGGGGTAGGCATTGTCTGATTATGACCATTGGTACTGTCTTTTTCATGTGATCTTTGCCCTTGCATCTTGCCTGCTTAGCCTCTTAGGTGTAATTATTTTATTTAAGCTTTTAAAACCCTAGCAAAGCAGTTTGCTACCATTGTTGGTTTAGTATGGTAGCCTTTGTGGTGTGTCTTCTCGTCAACGGTAGACATGCTAATTCTTGATTTACCAGTACAGGTATGTAGATTGAGACCAAGCAAACTTAGGCCTTTGTGTAGAGCTTGTTTTTTTTCATGAATAGAATTGTTAGTTAAGTAAAAATAGAGCCTCACTAACCATAACTGTGGAAATTGTCAGTGTTGTGATTGTTCCTTTTCATTGGTTGCCAGGTTCAACCATCTGCAGAAGATCTTTTGCAGCAGAGAATTCAGGTGAGGGTGAATGCTGGAGATGAACTCAAAGGTGTTGACTTGAAATATGCAATTAGCAACATCATGGGAACCCATATTTGCTGTTTGGGGGTCATCCGTGATGATTCAAGACTTGTGTGGATGTGTGCTATAAAATTACAGTACTGTAATTATTATTATATTATTATTATTATTATTATTATTATTATATTATTATTCAAATTAGAGTAATTTTACTTGTCCATAATTATTATGAGATATAGTCTTAGGACAAGTAGAGACTGTACAATATAACATTGAAAAATTGAAAATCACGAAGGTCTAACAATGTTATAATTTCCTTATTTGCAATTTCTCAACGTTGTATTGTACAATGCCTACTTGTACTCAGATCATTTCTAATAGAACTTCAAAAAGTGGAGAATAACACGCAACTGTGAGAATCGTTATTTGGGTGCGCACTTGGATCACTCTGAACTTTTCATGGAACAGTTAATCTTTTTACGTTTAAAAAATATATATATACATTGGGGGTCTGTGATTGGAAAATGAAACAATAGATGATACAAAGTGCATCTAGCCCCAATAACAAAAGAAACTTCAGGTCTTAAGGACCAGTGGAAGTAGCAGTGTCATAGGTACAGGATACTTGAATACTTGGGAGCAAGGTTCCCTGAAATGTAATGGGTGGGGTTTCTGTACAAAGACAAGTCAAAACTTTTGTACTTTTTAAATTTCTGTTTTATATAACTTCGGTTTTTACTTTTTCTAGTCAACCTGGGTAAAATCAGCAAATTGCTTGATATAAAAAAAATCAAATTATGTATCTAATGCTAAATAAAATAGTAGAGGTTGCTTTGTGGGTTTCATCATATTAATTTTAATATTTTGGGTGTACAATATTATGTAAACAGATGTGTCCAGATATGCCCATAATTAAGATGCAGGCAGAATTCAATAAATGTCATGAAGTGTCCCCTTGCTCTTGTGCCCAACTTCAACATCGCTTGTGTCTTGGAATACAGATAATTAACGGCACAAATTGTTCGCCATGCGGTACAGTTTTGCTGTTTGTAGCACTCCGTGTGTTCACAATTTGTCACATGCTGTGTCTTGATTTCTTGACAGGCCACATTGGGTACTTACGAATCTGTGGTGACAGTATTGCAAAACCAAAACCAACTTTATGGCATTCCCAGACTTCCACAGACACCAGTGGATGGTGATCAGAAGTTCCAGTTTAACTCAAAAAACAAAGATTCACTAAGTCCTAGTGACGTAAAGAAAGCTAAGACTGCATCCTTATTATCCAATTATCAGGCAAGACTTCAGAAACGTAGTGAGCAGAATGGGATAAAAACTCAGAAATTTAATGGAGTGCTGTCAAACAGCTCTGGACATGATAAAGTGAAGTCTCCTTTCGTTGCAAAAACTCAAGAGAGTCATAGTGCACCTAAGAGTTCCACACTGTCGCAGTTAAAATCCCCACCTCTTGCTGAGGTGTCTAAAGTAGATAAAAAGAAGACTGAATCAAAAGCAGTTGTTAATGGTTCCGTGAAATCATTGCAAGGAGAAGAGAAAGTGAGGGAAATGACTAAGCTCAAGATAAAAGAGGAAAAAGATGAAAAGAGCAAGCCTAAAAATGAAGTGGAGAGTGGTGAAGTTCTGAAGGGAACAGTTGTCAAATCCATTACAAGTAACAAAAGCAAACCACCTAAAATCCGCCTGCCTGAAAGGTAAATATTTTTGTATCTCGTCTTTGTTGATATGTCCAGCTGTGTTCATGCATGCACATGCTGCCAGAGTGTGTCATTGCGTCCTTGGACACACTAGTTTTTCTTTGGATTCACAGAATATAGAGTGTTTTCACTCACCTGATCAGTAATCTTGTTTTTTCACTGAAACAAAAGAAAACGTTTACATGATAATAGAGCTGAATTCCTGAAGGATTAGTTGGGTACACCAACATGGCCGCCTTTCCATTGTTTAGGTACACCAACATGGCCGCTGTGACATCGTGTGAAAACACTCTATAGAACAAAGGGTCCAGTTGGACGCAGAAAAAAATTGAATGTTTATGCAAATTACAAATGCCAGGAAAAATATGTGTTCAAACGGCTTATTTCACAATGAAATTGAACATGCCCATTTCTCACTATGGAGGCAAATGATTTCATCATGTCAACGATTATGTCCAGCTTGAGGAGTTAAATTCTTGCGTTTGAATTTCCACGTGTCATGTGACGTTATCTGAGCAGTTTTTCAGGCGACACTCTCGATCTGCCAATGACATTTCAGTAGAAGTTTAGGTTGTTGCATGCTTTTCAAGTGAATTTCAAGCATTAGTTTGTTTATTGTGAGCGAAATGACAGAGAACCCAACTGTGAAGTATATTAAATTTTTGTTTGTGTGACCCAGTGTTTATATTAAATCCGGATGCACACCTGTTATAATCTCGGATCTTGTTTTGCAGGTAATTCGTCTGTTTGCAAATTATTATGCAACTTTTTTGGAGTTCGTGTTAAAAGTAATGTGTTTAACATGAAACTTGAAGTTATTCAAGTTCAATATTAACATTGGCCATGGCGAAGTCACGGGCCAACAATTTGAATCACTTATCTTGTGTACTCTTTTGTTCCCAAATTAAACTGCAAGTGCTGTTAAAATAAATGACGCTCTTTTACGGAAAATTGATTCAGTTCTCTTTTTGGTTGGTTGTGGTTGTCAACTGGAACCAACAGTTCCTACATCGAACGGTTTCCTTGAGATGTTTTCAGATGTGATTGATGGAGCTTTGATAGCACATAATCTCAATTTTGATCAATGAATCAACGGGCATAGCAGTTTCAAAGAAATTGATCATTTTTATTTTTAGGACATATTTGAGGGGAGGGATATTAAAGACTTCGTTTTGGTGCAATTTATAAATCTGAAAGGTTACTGTAGCAGCAATTAAGAGGAAATTAACTCTTTTTGAATATTAATGTACCACCAAATTTTTCAAGAAGGGGTCCAGAGGACCCCCAAAGTTGAAACCTGGATCTATACATGTCTGGTAATAATTACCCTGGAAGCTCCACTCACCCGAAATGGTTTTCAGGGAGGTCCTGTGTCCAATCGAATTGGAATTTTGAGATGTTGGTTTATGAGGAGAGGGGAAAACTGGAGAACCACCAGAAAAACCTCTCGGAGCAGAGTAAAGAACCAACAACAAACTTAACTCACATATGCCAAAGAGCCCAGAATCGAACCCTGGGCCTCATTGGTACTATGCCAGTGCTATTTAACAATAATTATTATCCTACGAGGGCACGCTGGATATGAAGTGATAATGACGAGTTGGTTATAATCATTTTATATCCAGCAAGCCCAAGTAGAATAATTATAATTGTTTGATTAAAAACTCCATGGTGTTCCCATGGATAGTATTGTCAACTAAAGCATTGATTTTTTGCCTCAGTTTATTCCAGTCCAAAACGGCTTTTGTCTGCCATTTTTTCTCAGAGCTGCAAAAACGTTTTCAGCTTGCTTTATTGCTGATGTGTTCCTTGACCATATTAGGTACAGCAGGTATATGAACTGATATCCTGTGTTCGGCTAGCCAATGAGAATGCTGGAAATCTGATACCCGTAGTTCAGTTTTTAATAAAACCACTTAGCCATCCCTTCTCTCCCCCTACTGGAAGACAGTTTCAGTTGGTAGTTGTCAAAGCCAATAATTTCTATAGAAAGACTATCCTTGGAAATTAATTTTCTCTTACCTGCAATGTTAATTAATGCACTCTAGTTCAATTTTCCCCATTTTGAAAATACCTCTGACTTAGTGAGATGGTCATGGCAAATAACAATTATCTGCTCTCCTATTCGGTTGATATTGCACGAGAGGGAAAACACATTTACTTCAGAAAAACTAGGAGCTATAGACTTGTTTGTACATGTAGTATGGTGCAGTGGCCAAACATGAAGCTACTTGGATAGCCCAAGGCATGACCATAACCCTTCCTCTTAAAATCCTTGGTTTTGAAGCATTTAAGTGGAATTTCCTGTGTACTGTATTGAGATCTATCACTTCCTAATTAGTCCATTAGCCAGCTGACTCTTATTTCACAAGTTTTGGGGGGTTTTCCTCTTTAAAGTTTACATACATTTTTTCAGTGTTATTCAAATTAGAGGACTGTTTTGAAGACTTGTGCCTCTGTACAAGTAACTCACAAAAAGAACAAAATAGGTTGCTATTCTTGTTTTCAGTCTTCCACTTTTTACAATTCTGTTAATGCTTGAAAGAATGTAAGATTAGCTAGCTTTTTTTTGTTTTTAATTCAAGAATCTTTCAAGTTGCGTCATAAGGTAGAATTTCGAGATTGAGGCAAATTTGATCAAGGGATTCCATGTACTGCAGATCCTGTGGATATTTCTTGTTATCCCAATTAGCTACTCTTTACTTACTTAAAACAGATAACTCTTTTAACTGATTGCCCAGAAGTAATGAGGACTTTGGAATTTGTTGCTCCACCTGTATCTTCTGCAAAAAAAATTTGGCATTTTAATAATATTAATGTTTTTCACTGAGTTGAACCCAACATTTAAGAGGATAATCAATTCCCAGACAGGAATAATGGACGCACTGTCTATCGACACTTGACAACACTTGAAAACTCCTGCTCAGTAGTTTCCTTTTTATCAGTTGATCTTCAGGAGGGGGTATAAATTTCATTTCCCTTTTCAGCTTTGGCCAAAGTACATGTATTCATTTTCGTGAACAAGGGCAACTGAAAGTTAGTGCCGGTAATTGGATTTACCGGTATTGCTAATTTCATTTGTGGGGAATTATTAGATTGAATTGATTACTTTCTAGCTTGGGTTACCAGTTGATCTTGTGAAAGGATTGTCATTTTGGTACTGGCCCTGTAAAGTTTCCCTTAATGACTGTGTGTTTGTTTTCACAGGAATATAACTACAGCATCAGCAGAGGTGAGAAATTCCTATATCGTGATGCATGCAACCCTGTTAAAAGTTAATGCGATTTGTTCCTGACATACGGTCATGAGTACTGTTGAGGACAAAAGTGTAGTTAAGCGGAAAACATTTTCAGCTGTGGATACACAAAGCGTATCCACGACTGTGGTTAGGGGTCAGAATATGCAAATATGTCACTCACTCAGATGTAAACTAATTGACAAGTAAACAACTGTTATCATTTTTTTTCAAGATATGCCAATTTGTCACCTACTCAGCTGTTTAATTCAAATGGATAATGCCTCAACGTAATACGTCAGAAGAAAGAAAAGAATCAAACACAATTTCACTCTAAATGGCCATCCTCTGGTACTTCATAGGCTTTTCACAACCTAGTAAAAAGTTTAAAAGAGCCGAAAACACCGGCTGGCGATTGTTTTTACCTGGCTCTTTTGCATCTATAAAATGCAACTAAATACAGCATGTTTCATGATCCGTTCCAGATTTTGTGAAGGGTTGAAAAGTTTTGGACACAATCCTTGTTTTTACTTATCGCAAAATGATGCATTCGTAGCTGTTTACATAGTTGAGGACTCTTCGGCTATATGAAAATGACCTGGAGTAGCCTGCCAATGATAACACATTTTTTGTGGATAAAAATCAAACTTGAATTCAGGAATTATTTCCTAGCAAGATCAGAAAGCAACTGATCGCAACAGAACAAGCAATGTATTCATGACTTCTTCACAGTTCTCCTTTGATTATCTTCTATGCTGTGTTTTTGTGTGTTCTCACAAAAACTCCCACTTGAAAATAATGGTTTCGTCTGCCTTCCTATTCTCTTTCAAACAAGATACATTGTAGTTCCTTGTCAATTTAATCGTTATTAGTCAACTTATATTGTTATTGCTCTCTGTTGCAATTTTATTTTTGTGTATAATTTAATCATCTTGAAGGACTCTGTAATAAATACTCTATGGAGTAATGTCTTAATTAACCAGTAAAATTTGCAAATTGTAACAGTACTGATTGATAACCACAGCTGAAACAGAATTATATGATAAATTATTGGGACCCTCCACATGCTTTTTGTGGAGTGAGGACTAAAACAGCAAGACTTGCTTTTGTGAAGAATGACGTTAAAGGCAATTTGTTGTGTAGGACAGAGTCCAAGTGATGTATGTATTGATGCATTTTGTCACAACAGCTTACAGCATACGAGCAAACTCTCATGTGTTGAATGTCATTATTACACCAGCTGCTAATCACTAAAGAATAGGTCTTCATTCAGTACCTTCGACTTTACAAAAGCTACTTCCAATTACTGTGGCGACCAAAGTAATTACTCCAGATTACTGTGCGAACCACCTTTACATCGTTTTGTAATTTTATGTTAATTAGACCTACTGCCATCATTTTGAAATAAATATTCCTTGTTAAATGTGCTCGTCATAGCGAGGCCAGAAAGGCTTACATGTATTAGCATTAAAACAAAAGAATATTTTATTTGGCCACCATTATGAAAGAGGTCTATGTTTTGGACCACAACACTGTCACTGTGAATACCAGGCCCCTTACTTTTCGAATATAACTTACTGTGTTGTGTGTTCTTTGGTGTCCCTGTGCCTCCAGCCAGGTGATCCAATGCTCAACCAACTGAGCCAATAGGTTATCAGTTCCTGTAGTAATTGGAAGGCTATTTTCTCACTCTTGCTTTCGAATACGCTACAACTAGTCTTCAGTGATGCCTGTAAAATATGAAGTAGTTGTACATTGACTCACAGGAGAATAATTTTTACAGGTACACAATAATTTAGTTAAAATTTGGTCTGTTATTAATAGGCCTAGAACATCCCCAGCCATTCAATAACTGTCCTCTGTCATAGTAAAATGGGACAATTGTTGTTTTTGTTAGCTGTTGCTTACCATCTCAAAATAGCCGGCACAAATGTTTGCTATGGTTTGCACTTTCAACAATATTAATAATGTCTCCCTTTTTAGATTTTGCCTGTGGATTTTTTTAACATGATAAGGGATGGTTCTTATAATAATTATAGTTAAACCAGAAAACAGCAAAACTCTTGATCTGTAGCCTTTTTCTGGTAACAAGAGTCAACAACAGTCGAATTGTTTAACCATGCCGATTTAAACATTAGACAATTTTGTTGAAGTTCAGTGTGGGAGGTTACTATTTGAAATGACCAGTAACTTATTCTAAAAGAGAACACACCCACACAATAGCTGAACTTTGAAAGTGGGAGTATTGCTATTCTTTGGATAATTTTCATAAGGAACAACAAACTTGTGTACTGAAAATTTAATTCCAATTTAAAACAAAAAAAAGGGATGGTAAATTTTTGTAGGATTTATATTTTTGTTAGTTACTGTGAAGGAGACGTTTTGAAGTAAAGCAGGTGTTTTTTTGTGAAACTTTGTGTTTTGTTGGTGAAGAGGGTAGTGTAACTAATCTCACTTGAATGAGTTCGCTTACAGAGTTAGTATTTTGTTTAGTGGCCTAAATCTCGCCGTTTTTAAAAATAATTATCATGTTCTAACACTGTTTTATACAAGAATATTGTCGCTTTGTTGAGTTTACAAGTTTGGGGATCGTGATTAGCATAACAAACAAGGACTCATATTCCTGCCTGATTTGAAAATGTGCTCTTCTAACACAGCTGACAAGAGTGGGCCCCGGGTTAAATTTGCTTTTGTGAAAATTGAACTGTATACGATTAAAAACTGAAAGGTATCGATTAGTCAACTGAATTTGCGTTAGTCATTGCTGTTAGGGGTTTGGTTTTTGTTTCTTGCCATAATTACATTGCCTATGCACTTTGCAGTGAAATAACGTGTTGGGAAAACTAAGCAGGCTTAGATCTCATAAAAAATTCAGATCTAATAGCCTTTTCAATCAATTTTGTTTGATTTTCCCTGTCATTTTCTTTGTTTTATTAACCATGGTGTCAAAATATCATGGCTTGCAATCTGTATTAAATATGATAGTCCTTTTATTAAAAACGTATTGCAGTATTTTAGGTAGAATATTGATAAGGTCTTAGAAAGCTGAGGCAATGTTTTTTGCCTTAAGCCAAAAAAAAAAAAACCTTGTTTTATAATTTGACAGGTAATTTTTCATCTAAGGCAAATAGTTTATTCGCAGTGTGGTGAGTGTTGAGAAGTACATTTGATGTCTGTGCATTAAAGATAAGGTTAGAGCACCAAACAGACATCAAGGAGAAGCGCAGAATAAATAGCCACTTCAAAACATTTTTCTCGTTTCCTTTCTTTCTAAGTAGTGTTTTGACAATATCCAGAAAGTGAAGTTTTATGCTGTTGAAATATTGGTAGCTTTTAAGATCAACTGGAAAATGATGCTTTAATTGTAATTTTGTGTCCTCAGGATGTAGTGTGTCCAACAACTTTTTTTTTCAGTGGCACCAAGATTATTTTAATGCTGCACAAATCTAGACCATTAGTGATTAGAATCAGTTATCATTAAGAGACAGGTGAAACAGCAGCTCATCATGTTCATAGATACAAAGTCCTGTCTTTGTTGCGTGCTGTTGATAAAACTTCTCTTTGTCATGCTGCATTTAAGATGGTTTCTCATTTTCCTTCAAATGTCATTGGATCACTTTTGCCAAGGATGTACGTACGTGTACAGTAACGCTGAATTGGAGTCCTGTAGTTTTCAAACAGCCGTAAAGTTTTGCTTTTTAGGGATAGCTGATTGTTTCAGTTACACACATTGTACGGCAGCTGTTTCTAGAGAACCAGACAATTAACAGAAATCGAACTTTTTAAATTTCTGTTTACCTGAGACACTGTCTGAATTATATCTGATCTACATCCCTTTCTCTGGTTGATTTTATTGCGTTAATGTCTCTTTGACTACTTTCACTGCTTTTTGCTGGTTTGTACTTTATATTTCTTTTTGTTCAGAGTTTTTAATATTTGCAGTGTACTGAGGTTTGGATCATGGTAATGATTTATTCCCTTGGTTTCCCATCATTTTTAACGAGTTATTGTTTTTCTTTTTTCTGGTCACGTAGGATAAATGCTCAGTGAATGAACCAACAAAAGTAGAGAGGATTATAGCGGTAAATAATTATTATTGTTTTTCTATCTTTGTTAAGACTTCTTTTACAATCATCATGAATGCCAAGTTGCTTCTTTAATGAAAAAAAAAATCGTAAAAGTCATTGTCTTCCCAAGCCCCCAAATTGACTCACTCTTGCACTCTAATCATTAGTTTTCATTTCCTTTCATTGTTGTCCCCCTCTCTTTTCTTTCATCCGTGTTGGTGAAAACGCTTTTTTTTTTTATGGACATTTTTTTCTTTATGTTTTAGGGTTACGTAATGTTTTGTGTTTTGCGCTTTACGTGCAGTTTAATAAATGAGCAGGAGTGTTTTATCAGGTCTTAAGACCATGAGACGAAGCCAGGTGGTTTTAGACCTGATGACACATAATCTGTGAGTTTATTGAACGACTAAAGAAGAAAAACAAGCCATGCCTTATTAGTATGCTTTATATAAAGCCTGATTTTGATATGATCATTTGGATCATCCGGATTGTCCTGATCACCCCAGTCATTTCAAATACTATTAAGAGGCGATCAGGACGATTATATAGAAACACTACCCAGACTTATCACTAACAACCTGGGTGACTGAGATGACCTCGATCACTTGAATAGAACTGAGTTTTATCCGGGCAATCAAGGTTGTCTCAGTCGCCCGGGTTGTTAGCAATCGTATGGGTAGTGTTTCCATATGTAAATTTGATCTTAAAACTCCTGATTGCCTCTGAACATTATTTGAAAACCATTGACTGGGACAATCGGGATGATCCGGATGATCGTACGGAAACCAGGCTTTTAGATTATAACAAGGAGTGTTAAATCAGTTTTTAAAGCCCATGCACAGCCATATGGTGCTTCATCAAAAACCTGATAGGCTGCATAACTCATGAATTATTAATGAGTGTTCGAAATGCTGTCTTGGATTTCAACGTTAAAATTGCCTAGGAGGAACAAATTTCCAAATAGGGTAGTGCAAATGAGTGCCTGATGAACTTAGTGCAGGGCTCCTTATATTTGAATGCCAAAGAAGTATCATTTCAGCCACCAGTGGTTTCAGTAAGTGCCAACAGCCGACAAAACGTATTGGCTAGTTCACTCAGAAAAGTTGACTAACTTTCCCTAAATTGAAAAAAAATAAAACGTTTCAAACATAAGATTAATACTCATTTGGACAACGGCAACGTGAAGTTCTTTAAACATTGTCATCAATTTTGCTTTTGAAATGTGGCGTTTGGGGGCGTTCATGCTCCCAGACACTTCGAGAAAGAGGCCGGTAGGCCCCTTGTGGTTACAGGTGGTTGCTGTACTCAGGCTATCCACCCTCAGCCTCAAAATAAACAGATTGAGTCACTTTGTGTGAAGTGTTTAGCATAAACTACAGACAATGTAGTAATGTCAGCACTGGCCAGTTTGCATTTAAATGGATGCATTTGAGACCAATTTGCAGCACCAGTCACAGAAAATGTAGTCACATTCAGGAAAAGGTCTTTGGGTTTCCTTTGTTTGAATCTGAAAACTCCCAATGAAAAGCCCTCATTAAGCCAAGTAGCTATTTTTTTAATACTTTCCTTTTAGAATAATTTTTGTGTCCATGTGAAACAGGAGACTACAAACAGCAGGCTGCTGTTTTGCATAAGAAAAAAAATTAATATTCTCTCTATCTAAGTTAATTGTGCCTTGTTTGAGAAGTTGCTTCATATTTATAGCTACCAGGCCAGAAATGAGGGAAAAAACAACAGGTTTCTTTGATTTTTGATAAAATGTAAATTTCAGATCGATGTTTGCTGTTATATCTCTAATCTCTCTGTTGACTAGCTAGTTTCTTCTAATAGTCAAGATTTATCACATCCGTTTTAACATCTGGTCGCCCTTAAGACAGTCATATTGCTAGCTAAATTACTCTCTACTGGATGAGTGCTGTTAAGACTTAATAATTATTGACTTATCCAATATCCTCCTTTCAAACCATGCGTTCCTAAAAAAAATTGCTGGTTTGTTTCGCTCTCTATTACATGTTCTTCAGACCTTTCTGTGAATATCTTCCCATAATGGAGTTCATAACTATTAGTCGTATGTTATACCCAAGTAACTCTAAAGTAGGAAGGAACTGATTCTAAAATCTAGATGTTTGGAGGAAGCAACAATGTAAGTGCCAGAAGTGTGATTCATCAGTCATCACATTTCTGTGCATTACCCTTTTGAGGTGAATCTAGGAATTCCTAAGAAATCCTAGGAATTTCTAGGAATGAAGGTGTGCGTTTTCACGGTAATTGGAATATGGAATTCCAAGGTTTGGTTGATGTTTGGTTGAGCACATACAATGCCTGGGAATTACCAAAAAACTGGGAATTCATTTTGCAAGGGTACGTAGTTTGTGTGGTAGAGATCCGCAAAACAAGTAGCATGAATTTTCATTCATGTCTTGCTTGTCTGTTTTTTCAAACAGGAAATGCAACAAGTTGCCCCACCTCTTACTGGAATTCACACACCAATCAAGGGAGGAAGCTCTATTTTTGCCTTTGGACACAGAAATGCTACTCCAGAAAAGACTGTGTTTCCAACCTTTCCTTCAAAGAGAAAAAGTAGTGGTAAGATAATGATGTGGAATGGTCCAGCTCTCAATACAGAGAGAAGTTTTGTCCTTTTAAGATGATTTATACCATGGAAGACAAGTTGATGTTTTGGACATTAGGAGTCTTTTGGTTGTTGGGGAGTGAGAATAAACTGTATGCATTGAAAAAAAAAACTGGATTGAAAACATTAAAGTACAGTATTTTGTTTTTCACTTTTTTTTGGGCAGAAAGTGCAGAGGTTAAAAAGGAGAATGGAGATGGAGTGGGCCTGTTGAACGATGATTTGATGTTAACTGATGAAAGTGATGATGAAAAAGTAAGTTACATTGTTTTATACTACGTACAGTCTGTAAACACCAGGGACTACTAAGTTACACTTAGTCTAGGCCCCTAGTCTAGAGGTTAACTAGCACAGTTACTATGGGAGTGTGTTTTCATGAGCCAAGCATGATGTTTTACTAATCCTTGGTCAGTGGACTAGCATTGGTGTCGAGCACTAGCTATGCTAGTTGGTTTTGCACCCTGTTATTGCTCCTGTAACAGTTGATGAATGAAGCTCACCTACAGTTGCAAGTTGACCAAAGTAATAGTACAAGTAACACAAAGTACTAATGTCATCCTTGTTGATATTATATCTAGGATCACCAGGTTGTTTCACCAACCAAGACTGCAAAGTAAGTGCTATACTCTACATTGCCAGCTGCTACGATTTAGAAGTTAATGACTTTGCACAGGGTAATGGGTGCCTGGGGAGCCTGTTCCCAGACAGTAACACTCCACCTGTGGGGTGCAATTCTGCAACTCCTATGCTGTTATCCATTCATCACCGATAGAAAACAGTGTATGTGACAATGAACCAAAAAAACAAAAACTTAACAAAGTCCTTTGGCACAGGTGCCTTTAACTCTCAGTATGTAAATTCTCCACACAATTTCATTGAAATGTCAGTCAGACATATATTGAGAAGGAAGATTATTATCAGCTTAAGAGATTTGATCTTGATGTAACGTCAAATTCTCATGACTACCCAACAAAAAACTCTATGGTACTAGTTGGGAGAATGAACTTTTGATGCTGGGAATGAAAGGATGAACTTTATCAATGTTTTAAATCAATATAAATGTAGTTCTTGATCTTGAGAAAATAATTGTTTATTTCTTATAGAAGTGCCCCTCGTCACTCACATTCACCATCATCCAGTGGAAGCAGTAGTGATGACAGTGACTCAGATAGCAGCGATAGCGACAGTGACTCAAGTGTATCAGATTCAAACAACAACAAATCAACCAAGTCTCCACGCCCAAGCCCTTCTTCATCTCCAAAGGTAAGCTTTATGTCGAAAACTGTGGGTTACGTTTTTTGAATTGTAGCTCTGTGCAATATTACATGTATATTTTCGATGCACTATTACTGGCATGAAAACTTTCAGGCTTTGCTGGGAAGAGGAGCCTAAAGTGATTGTTCAACAGGAGTGGCAGCAGCAGTGGTGAAAAAAATTTGGGGTTGTTGAACACTTACCTTAAACACCTACCCATAAGCTGCACCTGCAGATAAGCGGCACCCTGAATTTAGCAGCTCAAATAAATCAAAAGAAATCCAGAGTCGCGATTTTAGAAGTCTGCTTAATCCACTGTTCATCAAACTTTGAAACGGAAAATAAGTCAGTCTTATACCCACAATCTTAGCAAGTGCTTTAATATAATGAACATCGTTTCTACCAACTTGGACATTCGATTGATCTTTATCTGGTATTTGTTGACAGGAATGTCTTCGTTCAACACGGTCTTTCCATAGATTTTTGCATTACAACAAGAGCTTTAGCGGAACATTAGTAGCTCAGTTACCATGCAGGCATTAGATCGGATGCAAAGATAGAAAACTGGACACCGGAAGCAGCCTTTTTCAAATCTTCCCGCACATAATGTGGCTTATCTGCGGGTGTTTGCAGTAATAGGTTTATGTGTTGAATGATAACGAGAGACACATTTCTTTCAGCCTACAAGTGAAAGAAGTTGGAGTTTGACACATTTTGTGAATGCGCTAAATCAGTCCTCTACTTCACCAACTACCAAAGCAAAACCAAGCCCATCAGCAGCAAACTCTGTGGGAGAAGATGGTATCCGTGGCAACCAAGTGGCCCCTGCTGCAAATGCAAGCAAGAGCTCCCTTAACTCTCATGTCAGTAACCAGATCGTTCCCGCTGATAATAAAAAAGGGAAAAGCCCTGTGGATCCACCTTCTGTTGATGACTTAGATCCATTTGCAAATGATCTTCCTAGTGATAGCCCTGTAATGAATCAAGGGCTTGATATTGAATCGTTAACTGCAAAGCTGGAGCAACCAGAAGAAGCAAATGCAAAAACTGTCAGTGATCATTGTGGGCAAAATGGACTGATTCTTAAAATTCCACGTTCCAAGGGGGATAAAAAAGCTAGTAGTAAAGCAACTTCTGCAGAACTGAAGACTAGACCAGGTAATGAAAAATGCCAAAGTGAAAAGTCACCTTCACCCAAGAAAGCCACAAAGAATAGCAAGAAAGAACCTAAAACGCCAAAAAATTCTGCGACCATAAAAATGGGTAACGTCTCTGGTGATGTCCATGCTAGCAAGACCAGTAAGTTATCAAAGACAGAAAATGGAGTGGCTGGGTTAAAATCATCAAAAAAGAAAGGAGAAAATGTAGCTGTTGCCCTTACGAAGAATGAGCCCCTGAAGGCTGTGAGAGAAATGGATGATGAAGATGTTATTGTTGACATTGTTGGTGAGAATAGTCCAGCTAAGGTGGAAAGTAAGCCACCATCAGCCTCAAAAGTAAAGGAAAGGGAAAAGGTCAGAAGTTCAAAAAATAAACCTGCCGTTACAAATGGCCTAAATGCCAGCAAGGCAGTTAATGGGGAAAAGCTGGTCACGAGCTTGATTTCGCCGAACATGACTAAGGATATACTTGGGAAAAATGTCGAGATTACCTATGATGAAATTAACAAACCAGAATCTCTTATTGTTAAAATTGATTTATCATTGCTAAAAAGGATACCTAAACTGCCTGGAAACAATTTAATGAAGCAAGAACAGGTTTCTGCAACACCTGTGGCCGAAGTTAATGGTGTAAAAGATGCTATCAATTCACCAGAAAAGAAGATTCCCAAACGGAAATCTTGTGATGTGAAATCAGTGGATCACGATGCGCCAAAGAAAGTAAAGAATGAAAATGATGTTGATTCCTCCGAGTAAGTGGATTTCATTTGTCAATATAATGGACTTAATTATTGAGCAGTTAAAAAATGAAATTAGTAGGTCCAATGTCTCGTGTGTGGCATTAAATTATTTAATAGTGTTTTTTGGTGTTGTCAAAGGGCTCAAATTTTATCCCTGTTTTATGTTTTAGAGTGTCTACTGTCAGTGATATAATAATGATATGCTTTTCTCACAGTGGCCATTTATTTATGGCCCTAAACATACCGTATTTACCCGTGTATTTGTGTCCACTGCCATTTTTGATGGCAAGAAAAGCAATTTCTTAATTTCTTTGTTAAATTTTCGTGGGATACTAATGTTGTATTCTTCGATTTCTGAAACTATGGATACACAAAAAAATCAGGGTCTCAAGCGCTTAATAGTTTTGTGGTTCAGCAGTTGTTGTATATGCGGGCATTTTGTCCTTGAGTTTCAAAAAAGTTCTCAGAAAATCAAACATGTATTTGCCTCAAACTAACCTGTTCCGTTGTTCAAGGATAAAGGGCTTTAGAGGATATTAAGCAGAACATCACAGAAGTAGGAGTCAATCTTTGAAAATGACTTCAAAAACTGTGCGAAATGTGCAATTGATTTATAATATCTCACATGACAAACAAAACAAAAAACTCGTAAACCAAACAGTACGAAGTTTGCAAAAGCATTTAAATCAACCAGGTTTGTATAAAGAATAAAAAAACAATCATTATCAACCAGCATTTTCAGGCAATGCGAGTGACAATGCTTACATGCAAACATGAGGTATTGCGCCAGGTTACTAAGCAGTCGAATGATCGTGTTTAATTTGAAGAAACAGAAATGCCTTTTTGAGCTTTCTGCCTTTGGTAAATGAAAATTTCCAGTTTCTATTTCATATTTTTGCTAGTGAGTATCTTCAACATTTAGAGTTGAACAAATCCTTTTCCATTTCAACTGGAATTGCTTACATTCATTTTGAAGTCTTTTGTCCACTGCGTTCGTTATTCCTAGCATTCTCAAATGCTCTTTTTTTCGGGTATTAAAAGCTCTGCCAGTTTAACACCACGAACAAATTTGTACAGGGAATTTTATACACGACGTTGGTCTGGGATTCCATCGAAGGTCGGAATTTTGGAGCTGGGAACTGTTGTTGTAGAGTGGTAAATGGTTTGTTTACAACCGTGATTTTATCTGCTTTTATTGGTGGGAGGCGCGGTGGCCTCGTGGTCCGGGTTTGGGGCCTGGCCAGGGACATTGTGTTGTGTTCTTGGGCAAGACACTTTACTCTCACGGTGCCTCTCTCCACCCAGGTGTATCAATGGGTACCGGCGTAATGCTGGGGGTAACCCTGCGATGGACTAGCATCCCATCCAGGGGGGAGTATAATTACTCCTAGTCGCTTCATGCTACGGAAACCGGAGATAAGGGCCGGCCTAATGGGCCTTCCTAGGCTCGTAACAGAGACTTTTTTACAACCGTGACATCGTGTTTTTGGAGGACGTGTCAAGGGTTCAGTTACTCCTTTGATGTAAGGAAGAGAAGCGAAAGACTTGCGTGGCTCAGTTGGTTCAACCATCTTGAAAACAAGTTCCTCTGGGGATATATTCATTGTTGAGGATCAAGTTTTTTTAGCGTGTATGTTTTTGATGAACTTAGATGGATAACCGTTGGACTCCAGAGCTGCATGAACATAATGAAGTTCCCGCTTTTTTCCTTCTGAGGAATTGGGTAGATTTAGAGCTCTGTGCAGGAGGGTTGATGCTGTGCTGACCTTGTGTTGACTGTTGTGATAGGAATTAAAATCTAAGTATCTGTCCGTATGGGTCCTATAAACATCAACAATGATGACTCCATTTCTACGGGAAACCAGAGTGTTGAGAAAGGAGATCTTTCCGTTGCATTCGGTCTCTATGGTAAAAAAAGAGCATCTGAGAGACACCAACTGAAAACTGCGGCCAAAGGTTCTAGAATTGCTAATCACGCCTGGTCCAACAACCACGCCATTGATTTTGAAAACGCGTCAATTATTAACAAAGGCACTTTTAGAACCAGAAAAACATTAGAAGCATGGCATACCACAGTGACACCTAACGCAGATAACAATTCTTGCCCGTTACCTGGGCAATACAACATTCTTTTTAACAAACATTCACAACCATTTACATTATTTTTTATTTGCAATTCACGCTTTTTATTCAAATTTTCTCATCGCTTTCTTATCATTCATTTTACCCGTCGAAGACTGCAGTTCGGGCAGTCTAAAGCTTGTAGTTTTTAATCATTTCAGCCAGAGATCGTCTTTTAAATTTCAACTATGTTTCACCCTGGTTGCGGCCCTTCAATATTTTTATAAATATTCTTTATAATAAGGAAATTTATATCCATACAAAAGCATTTTAAATGGTTTGTTTATTACATGTATGTACATCCTGAGAAAGATGTGCAGGTGCTCACTGGTGGATGTTACTGTGATGTATGTGTGAGAATGACTTTTTTTTAGTAGAGATGTTGATCAGTGATCTTTTACTGTAGAGCTAAGCCCCAGGAGAGGTTGTCCAGTAGCAGCAGCACAGGCAATCGACATGACAAAGATAGCCACCGTAAACGCAGTCCAAGCCAGGAAGAAGTTTTAAATCGCTCCAAGCGTAAAAGATGTAACAGTGAAAACAGCAAAAGTCAAGAGAGTGCTGTGGAGGGTGGTCTGAGTGGCAACCAAGTTGCTGAAAATGGGGATCATGTGGATGGTATGGTGAATGGTTTTGGACTGCATCAGTGTTCATGCGGCACAAAGAATGAGGATTACAAGAAAGAAGCAGAGAAAAGGGAAGCAGACATTGCAAGACTTTATGATCCAGAACCAAAAGTGTAAGTTGTAAACTGTTTTTTTTTTAGCTATTTATGATTCTAGTATCATGATAAATGCAAAGAAAATTACAATAATGCAGGTTAATGAAAGATTTTTATCTTTCTATGATTTAAACCCATATAATTTTCACAAAATCAACCAAAAATATATTAAAAAGCCATTTAAGTTTTTTAAAAAAATAACAGAAAAAGGTAAGATTTAATTATATTAAATCTTAAAATTAATGTATACTGAATATAAAGAGAATGACCAAATTTACATCACTTCAATTTAACTAAATTGATTTTCACCTATGCAGAAACATTGACTTGTTACACTGAAACAGGCTTTTAGCCAGGATTTTGAAAGTGGGAGTCCAAATTTTATGTGGGCCTAGGGGGGTCTGGGGGCATGCTCCCCCAGAAAATTTTGAAAAACTGAAGCCTCTTAGACGTGATTTCCGCGATTCTGACAGCTGTAAACGTCTTTCAATTTACCTATTAAACCGCTGTTTTTCCTTGATAATTTTACTAAGCTATCCTTTCCTCAACTTACCTTGTTTAACATTGAATTATATTTGGGACAGGAACTCCAGTTGTTATGAAGAGTGATTGAAATTTGAAGTTGTCAAACCATGATTTACACGAAAGAACAGATATGCGTGGCTTTGTTGGTCGAACTGCATTCTGGTCTACAATCTTTAACTATTCACCTACTATTAGTATTCCTAAAGCAATTACGATGATTGCACATGTTATTACACCAAATGGCTATTTTGTTGTAATGCCCGCCAGATTTCGCTTGAACAGAGCAGAATACAATCAAGCGATTACAATAACATTTGTAGCCGCGAGATCGTCTGACCGAGTTGGAAGGCGCGTGATCTTTGACTCATGTCCTCATAAATGCGCGTATTTATTTGTAGCATCCGGCAAAGTAGCCTGGGGATGACTTGGTAAGTCAATATCACTGAACAGCGGCTTTGCCTGTGAAATCGCTTCGCTCAACTTTGATTCATTTGATCAAAACAGAAAGGAAACTCGCTAAAAAAGTGTTCATATAGAAGAAAAATACGACAGCAACACTAAAACAACTCTTGAGAGCAAAAAGAAATGTAACTTTTATTAATTTATAGTCACTGTTTTGTTACATTAAGCACAGAAGTTCGTAAATCGCCGCCCAAAACAGGCCGTCGAAAATCTCCCATTTCAGAGAACTGGCCGTCCTTTGGACGGCTGGACGGCCGCCTGGCTAAAAGCCTGCACTGAAACCCTAACACACCATTGACTTTTAACTTAATCCATGCTCTGCCCCACATAATTTCTGCTGTTGCTGATTAAGTAGTATACCCTCTGTTAGTACTGTTCAGTCATTAAAAATTTATTGTAGGTTGGGTGGTGTCCAAATAATTTCAGTACTTTTTATCACAATGTAAAACTGTGGTGTGGGCTTTTTTGTGAATTTCTGATACTGTAAAAGGGGATTTACATACATCAAAAGAGGCAGTCATAAACACGATGGTAAACTTTTATGGTAGTCATTTTTTTCCCATAGACCACACCATGAAGTGCAACTTTGGGCATTCGAATATTATTTATTATTGATACAATATCTTACATATGAATGGATCATTTTTGCCTTTCTTTTCAGGCCTTTTTGGCCGGATCACTATCTTGCTGAGGCAAAGAAGCTGAAACATAAGGCAGATTCATCTGTAAGCATTTTGGGATTTTTCTACAGTGTCTTTCTTATAGAGTGTAAATAACCTTGCAAAATAATGCATATTATCCAATCTTGTTCGGAAGAATAAAAAATTTCTGATTGTGGAGAATGAAGAACGGCTGAATAAAAAGAAAGATGTAATTATGTCCCACAATGTGAAAAGAATCCATCTTCAAAAATGTCAATGAGAAACAGGGATCACACTAGTTTGACTCATTGACTCTTGAACCACCCTCCCCATTGAAAACTGTGGTGTGGGCTTTGATGAGTAAAATATATTATTGTCTGGCATTAGAGTTAAATCTTTTAAGTCTCACTTCTACATGTAGGAGTCAGTGGGTTAATCAAATTGTTCAGATTTTCTGATTCTGGAACTGCGCTTTTCTAGTTGCTTGGTTATTTGAGAAGTTTCTGGTCACCTGACAGTAAGTTTGACTCTTACTTAGAGCTTTGTAATTTAACTTCACAGGCTGATAAGGAGGAGAAAGCATTCTTTTACATTGAAGCAGTCTTGTACTTTGCAAGATGTGGAAAAGCAATCGAGGTAACTTGGTCTCAGTGTTTGCTTTGATCCCAAATCTGTTGAGAAAGTGTTGAGTAGTAATGCGTTTACACCATCTGCCATTTCTTGTTTCATTCAGCAAAATGATGAAGAAAGTCGCTCAGCATTTCAGATGTATTCAGAGACTTTAGATCTTCTTAGGTGAGTTAAGTTCTTTATCCTTAAAGTAACAATAATTTATTCACCTTACATGTCACGGTGGTAAAATTTGGTCAACAACTTTGTTGGACAACACACCTTTTTTGAAGACTTGGACAAAGTGAAGACCTTTGGAAGTCTCTTTTGAATGATGAAGGGGTAGTTTCTGAAGAAACTGTGGTGCTGCGTCGGTGGGGAAGTAGTATACAAAAATTTGGTTTATCAACGGAGTTGATAATGTAAATTGACCACCGTACAGAGATTCTAAAAGCTGACGTTTCGAGCGTTAGCCCTTCGTCAGAGCGAATCCAATGAATGATGGTTTGTTCTTTGCATTTTCACTTAGCAAGCCCTTGTAAGATAGTAAGATATGGGTGCTTTAGAAGATACCAAACTTTCATCAACTATCATTCACTATTTTACAAGGGCAAATCACATAGTCTGAGTGATGTTTATTATTGTAAAGGCAAAGGTCAAACATCCATGCAAATTACCACTCACCGTGCCTTCCCACTTTGCTGATCAATCCAACCATTCAACTACTTGGTGCACATGGGATCAATCACAAAGTCCCTTCTTGACCTTCAAATGAATCTTATGTACATGTAGATTAGTAAACCTGGTTGGTTCACTATTAAATCAGCCATCATTCGATCCCAGTGGGTATGTTTTCAGCTTCAAACCTCACCACTGTTTTTATTTGTTTTTCTAGGTACACAATGCGCAACTTTGTAAACAAATACACTCATAGGTCACTTAATGTTCCAGACAAAAGACTCTCTGCCCTATGGTAAATTAACATAAATGTCTTTGTTCTTTAAGCTGAGGTTACATGAATCTATAAAGCCCCCCAGGAATGGCAGCCACTAATATCCTGGAACGTAGTGAATGAGTCCAAAGGCTAATAAACTTGTGGCTCTCAATCAGACTATTCCACAACATGGGCTACTCCATGCCCGTCTCTTTTTGAGTAGTGTGTAGGATATTTTACGTCCCTCAGAATTTACAAACATGGGTTACGAGACATGCCTAAGGTTTATAGTCCTTATACGAGACGACTTGAAAGTCTAACCATTTGCAGATGTAATTACAAAGGCAGCACTTTCTACTCAGTTATTTGAAGACTGTGAGTGTTGGCCTGATTGGAGTTGAACTCACATCCTCTCACATGGCAGTCCGATGCTCATCTAATATAGCCAACTGGTCGGTGGAAGCCTCTACAGGTTTTGCAGTATCTTAACAAATTAATTCTGTTTTATTTTAGCATGAGAATTCAGTCCATATTGTATATGAGGCTTTACAAACTAAGGAAAGATCATGTTATGCGCAATGTTAAGGTAAGATGGAGAACACAGACTGAGTTGACCATCTGCCTCGTTAAAATGGGTGATTGTGCCTGGAGTATCCAGGAGCTTCCACTGTGGGCAGCCAGCCCCTAAATAGAATAGCGCCCCCATGGCTTGCAAATCCCTGCAACCCAGCCATGAGTCCCCACTCCAGGCACCCGTCACATTGATGGACTTAGTGGAAGGGAAAATAGAGGGTGGCGTGGGGGAAAGCTCAAAAACTAACAATAAAAACCGCTCAAACTCGTGAAGATTGGGCTGACAAAAACTACAATGATCCATGTATGCCTGCACTTATGAGTCTGACCGCCGACAGCCTAACCAAAGACCGCCTTTAGAAGAGAAATGATGACTGCTGTAAGCGATGACTGCTAAAACACTGAACGCTAAAGATATGATTGATTAAACATGTTTAACAACACAAAACAAGGCAGCCAAATATAAGTCTCTTCTGCCACCCAGCAATGTTTTGAGGTGTTTCATCAGAGAACTTTGACCATTTGGAGAGGCCTTTAAAAAAAGTAAAACTTTCAATCCCAAGATTTGTCATGTTTACCTTGATGTCAAGGCTCGAAATTCTATCCAAATTTCTATTTGTTTCTTTAACCATCAAAATTTCCTCAATGTTATTTTCTGCCATTTTCCTTTTGTTTTGTTTTTTTCGTTTTTTTTTTTTGTTCCACCTAAATAATATCCAATCTGTGACAAGTGCTTATAAACACCCTTTGGGTACCTGAAAAAGCCCAGAGTGCAAATGACAAAAGTGAATTCATGTAGGCCCCATGCAAGTGTAACATTGTGTTACGTGACATTTTCAGTGGAAAAGAACTATGATAGAGTGGCTTCTAGTGTGCACGAAGCTCATTTTTGTTAGGGACTTTTTCCTTGATGAGGTCAGTTAGACTTATTTCACCTCATAGGAATGGACTAGAGTTTAGCATTCAAACAAAACAAAAGTGTTGTCCTTTAGCTTCCATTTAATTGTGTGTCACCTTCAGTCACCTAAAATAATCTCTCATTTTCTCTACAGATGGTAACAGAGCATTTTAAGGTAGGTTGTGCAGAATTTTATTGTTTTGATTATCATTGCAGTAAAGAAAGAAACCAAAGAAATTAAGTCTTAAAGATGCAGGGTTAGCCTGGACGTAAACCCGTGATATACTAAGTCTTAACAAATAGATTCCATTTGCCGTGTGTCTGTTCAGTAATAGCTCACAGATGATGTCAAAATGAGGTAAGAACAAGAAAGTGGCAGATGATGCGATAGCACAGTGTGTTACTGATGTTCTTACAATACTTTGACGTCTTCTGTGATCTACTACTGAACAGACACACGGCAACATGGAATCTATTTGTTTTATATACTGAAGACCTAAAAGTTCTTGATGATGACATCAGGAATGGGTCTGTCCTCTAATAGATCATAGGTGAGAACCAATCAAAATGCATACATTTTTTGCGTTTATTCTGTAAAGTTGTTTGGTCAATGAGTCGTTTTACCTGAGTACATTTTGCCATCTTCACATTAAGTTGTTTCACTCATCACTTCTCTACCCAAACCCTAACAAAAGTGCATCAGCAAAACCACTGGTTTTGAACCCACAACTGTAGAAATGTGGTGTACATTTGTCTTTTAAGGAGACTCTCAAGTGATCTGGGAGCTGCATGGTCACTTCCAGATTAATATAATTGAAGGGTTGACAATAACACTATGCGAACACTATGACTTTTTGGGTGTTTTGTTTTAACTTGTATCCTTGTATGGTATTTTTGTGAGAAATAACTGTGTTTTGAGTTTGTGCAACTGAAGAAACACTGATTGTCACCATTTATTTTTGTGTGCAGGGTCCCCCAAAGAGCACTCAGGCACCATCTCCATACACTTCAAACGCAAAGTATGTCATATGATACATCATGATATAGTCAACATTCATGCTTGGTATTTTTGCTCAATTGTGGTACACTATTTCTTGTAACATGAGGACATTTGTTATTGTACATGTATTGGATGAGCTTATTATTCTGCAGGATGCAGTGTGATCCGGTGGGCTGAATTTAGGGTGCATGTGATGTGGGTTCAAATCCCACCCTACCCACCACCAACTAGATCATTCTTCTTTTGGTTTGCCTGAGATCAACCCCTTTACACGTTTGTTGCCTCCTTTCAGTCTATTACACAGGGGAAAATCTCTTAAGTGTCACTCTTAGGATGGGAAGGGTTAAAGGGGACAAGGTTTTTGACCCTTTAACTTACATGTAACTTTAACCCCTTAACTCCTGAAGTGACCCCCATTGACAAGTAAAGTCGTTAGGCATTAGACAGAGTAAAATCTATAAATGTGAATCTTAAAAGGGATATGCTTAATGCTGTTTATTTCAATGTTATTTTCTGTACACCATCCCAAAAGCGTTGAATAACAGCTTGTACAAATAAATAATTATATTTATTTTTACTTTGTTATGTATTTTCTCCCTAGGATCACTGGCACCCCATCCCCTCTGTCCCCCACTCCATCTCCGTCAGGGAGTGTTGGCAGTGTGGGAAGCAGTGGAAGCAATGAAGCCACGCCCTCAAGGAACGGCAAACCTACATCTGCCACCAATGCAATGACGTCACCTGTTAACATATGCGTTTCACAGAAGATTCATTCCATGACACAACAACATGTTCTGCAAGTCAATAACTTGCTGTACAGTCAAGATACCTGGGATCAGGCCCAACCTGTTGTCCTTGAATTTCGAGGTAAATTTTTGTTGTCATGAACATGTAGATATTACGCTACTGCAATCCACTACTAAAGTGTTGATGCAATGTTAGGCTTGACTGAAACAACCTACAGTGTATTTTGTGTGTTCTTGCCAGTTCACCATGTTTAAGCACCCTATTTAGGGGAATCTTTGTTTACAGTTTTTGCCTCATTAGCCTGAACGCATCGTTTTCTAATCTATCAGCCAAAAAGTCAGTACTGAATATTGAAAGTGCATTGCATAACGAGTTACCTCAGAGAGGTTAACGGCAATTTACTGGATAATCTCTGAGTAATGATGCTTTAAAAATTCGAAATTTTAGAAAGAATGTATGGGCTGATTAGTGCTTTGCCATCCAATAATTTATCGGGTTTTGATGGGTAATAACTTGCTCGTTATCAAAGCTATAAGGCTTCAAATTGGAAATTTGACTGAGTTAAACATGTTCTTTTACCTTTTGAAATCAATTTAATTCTGTAATAGCACAATGCCTTCTGCAAGCAAACTCGTATGTAAATGAAACAATATTATTATTGTGCTGTGCACAGATTTCCCACCTTATTTTCAATGTACCAGATTTGTTTTTGAGTTATGGCTGAAAACATAGCAAACAACAAAAATGGATTGTTTTGAAAAGTATCTTTGCCTTAAACATGCTTTTATCATTGTCAATATGGCTATCATGACAGAGTAAAGAATTTCGATTGTTTGAACATCTCTGGTGAATTGTAAAATTAAAAATTACTGTGTCAATGGTCATAGTAGTAATTCTTGTTGCCTGTATAGTTGTCTATGTTACCAAATTTGTTGATTATCCCTTGATTATTCAAAAGCCAAACTTTCTTATCTTATTGTTTCTTTAATTTATTCATTTATTTATTCATTTATTATTATTTTTTTTTCACATCCAGAGTTCTTCATGGAGCTGGATCGGGCGTGTGGGCCACTTAGTCTTCACAGGTAGTTCATTAAGGAGTAATTTCTTGTATGTGCTTGTCAAAAGATAATAAATTATTGTACCTGTAAACATATACCATGTGATCTGCAGAGTATTTTTTTTTTTTACATAAATGTGCCAGTGAATGGTCCATTTGGTCTTTTGATTGCCTTTAATTAATTTAATTAATTTCACAGTTTGAATTGTGCACTTAAGTGTTAATTTGAAGTCAGTGTTTAATTTATTGACAAAAACTACCATGGCATACTTTTTATAACACACTAAATGTATACCATGCGAGACTGCTCACTGCTGCACAAAACTAGTTAACTTATTAATAGGGGTAAGAAAGCAGTTGAAATAGAGGCTGGGAGCATACGTGATTTGGACTGCTTTAACAAAGGTTGTTTCTTTATGTTGAAATTATGATGATTACTCATTGTCTGTGATTCTAGCTGTTGTTTTCTTCAAGGTGGGATGGATTTTTGGGGTCATGGTTTTCTTTACAACATGACTGCACGATGTGGTTCTAGTCTAAGCCCACAGGGAACCTTCGCTCACCGTAGTCTCCAGTACACTGTGGCTTAGTGGTTAGAGCACCCAGCTAGATCTTGAATGTTGAGTTAAAGTGTACCTAACCCCCATATTTTGTTTTCACTAAACTGGATCTTTGCACCTGTTCCAAACGTATTGCAGCCACTTTTTCCTTTTTCTAACAAATCCTGCCATTTTATAGGCTTCAAAACTTGCGAAAAACCAAACATCTTCAGAGTCAGAAGGGAAGTGGGTCTATTCCTGATTTGATGTCACAATCTACTTTGCATGCATGTAAATCAGTCAGTCTTACTCAGTCGTGAACAAAAGATGCTTTGTTTTTCGCAAGTTGTGAAGCCTATAAAGTGGCAGGATTTGTCAAAAAAAGGAAAAAAATGGCCACAATGCGTTTCGAACAGGTGCAAAGATTCATTTTAACGAAAAAAATATTGTGGGGCTAGGGGCACTTTAACATCCATCTGGGATCCTGATTATTTTTGTGAGTTCCATTGGGTGTCACATATCTCTCTGTCTTTCGCAGTATTACTGGTAATCACTGCCTGATGTCTATACAGCAGTCTAATATTTCTTAACCCATTGACAATGCTTGAATTACAGACAAGTTTTGTTCCTGGCAAGGATTACCTTCACACTTTCCATTTTTCTTTTTCCCCATTTGTTCTTTGGCAGCTCTGTAGTTCACATGATTGAGTATATTGAGGAAGGAGTGAAGCGTCTTCGCGAAGTTTTGAAAGCCAAGAACTCATGAGAGCAATCGGAGCGACAGCATGTGAGATAATTATATTCATTGTAAATTACCCTCCCTCCAGACCGGAACGGCATTATGGACACACAGTTGCCATCTCATTGACATGATTTACATAATTCAACGGGTCACAGATTCATTATTAATTAAAGCACATCTAGAAGATGCACGCAGAGGGGAAAAGAAAATCAACAAACAAGAATGCCTCACTAAGAAGTGGGTGTCAGGGTCATTGCTATTAATATTATTATTGTAATAATTATTATGGCACTTAAATATGAAATAATAATATTATTTGGCTAAAGTCATGTCTCAGAATTCAGTGATGAGAATACAAATGTATGAATATCCTATTTCCTGTAATTTGGTATATTTTGTAGAATACAAACAATATTTTTTCATAATGGATGAAATAAACAAAGTTAAGATATGTTTATCTCTTTGATCTAACCAGCTCACTGCATACCATATGTGTGAATGAGCTAATTAGTATGCAGACATATTTATCTTGGAGATCTTTACCTAAGTGTTCTCCTATTTGTCAGAATTATTCAGCCATACTCTTAACTTATTTGCAGGGGCGTAGTGCCATCTTAAATTCCCCCTTTGCATTTGCACCTTTTAATACTAAATTCTAGGTTTCAGTTTCCTAGAACCTATAGCAGTTTTCAAGCAAGTGTCACACAACTTAACTTTGGCCAATCACAGTAGACGCAGAAAATGCAGTGAAGCAATCGCAACGCAAAAAAAGAATGCATGCTGCCTGCGTGCGAAGTCTTGCTAACTGTAGTCTCGGATTGGGTTAAAATGTGGTGCCAGAATTTTAGCCGATTACTTAGCGCGTATATCTGTTGTACCTAAAAGTGAATCAATAGACCTTTTCGGCTTGTACATTTTGTTTTCCCAATACAGATCATGTGATAATACTCAGGAGGCTTGGTCCTTTGTTTTGTTCATTAAAAAGAGTGCATGCAGGCATATTCATGCTTGCATGCCCTCATTTTAATGAACAAAACAAAAGACAAAACCTCCTGAGTATTATCACATGATCTGTATTGGGAAAACAAAATGTACAAGCCGAAAAGGTCTATAGGCCATTTCCGAGTTCATATCTACCTCCTCTTCAAGGCGAGTCTAAGTGCGAAGTTTTTGTTGTGAAAATTAGGTTTCATTCAGATGTAAAGTAGAACTAATTACCATCACAAAAACTTCGCACTTAGACTCGCTTTGAAGAGGAGGCAGACAAAAACTCGGAAATGGCCTATTGTAACACTTCTCAAGACAACAAATTTAAAGCGCTGCAAAATTTTGAAGCAAATTCAGTGTTCTCCTAAAGTTTTGATAGGAAACGATTTTAGGAGTAAACGGCATTTCTTACAAGTTTTTTGCCACTTTTACATTTTTGAGGCAAACAAAAAGGGGAATGTTAAGGTGCTACTGGTTCTATTCTTCTGTAAAAGGAACATTTAGTTTTAATTTCTTATCGGCTCCTAATGCATGCCATATTTGGAAAATTGTAGTGCAGGAGACATCACGTGGTAGGCTTTAGCCATTTTCATTCCAATTCTTTTCAAGCTAAAAGCACTTGACTTAAATAATCTAAATAACAAATTAGCAACAGATTGTATCACTTGCAGAAAGAGTAGTTGATTGGTCATATAATAATTATGAATCATTTTATTTTATTTTAAAACGGACTGGAAAAAAATTGCTTAAAAGTGAAAAATTTTCTGCAAAATTTGTGATTTGTAGTTATGTTTTGGGGGATTGCTTTTTATTTTTGGAAGCAGAGTGTTTGGTTTATAGAGCGAACATGTCAAGCTCGATTAATAGTTTTTCACTGCTGGAATTTTTTGTATTTGGAAGTTCTTTGTAAACGATATCTTACTCAAGGCCAGGTTGAGGATAAAGGCTACATTTTAGCAGTTTTTGGATGTGTATTTAAAGTTTGAGGGACTAGGTATCTGTATCTGACCAATCGCAAAGGCGCAAGTGACGCATTGAGCCAATGGGAATGGAAGGCGCTCATTTGGTTGTGAACGCAGTTCCACCACTGAGCGCGGGAAATTTTAGTCATGTGGTCATTGCCAAGCGGAAATATACTCTGGGCAAGCCCAATGCTTCTGTTGTGTCTTTTTATTGGTTAGGGGTCAATATGTGGATCTACCCATGCAAGACCGTTCCAGAATCTTCACAGTTTTAAGTGACACAATAGTTTCCCATCATTTATCCATGTAACTTAAAAACTAGCAATAGAGGTGTTTTCGTGTTTTCTAGGTGTGTAGTCAGATTTTTTATGGCGAAATATTTTATTTGCTTGCTTTTTGTCAGCCTTTTGTTATTCGAAATCGTATTTCTTAACTACTCCATTTTCATAAGTTTCATTTTCACTAGCATCTTTTGATTGTTTTTGTAGAGTTGCATGGACCATTTTGAATTGAACTTTGCATCTTCATTTGTAGCTCACGTTAGTCGGTAAGATTTTCCATTTAAAACTGTGAAGAACTGCCCTATCCAGGTGATTTATTTATCTTTAATAACCCTGTTTGGATAGGTAAACATGTAAGTTAGCTGACCAAATACAATATTTCGTTTGTAAAACTATTTTCTAAGAGAGAAATTGTACCACAGGTAGCTAAAACCATCGTTGTGCACACCACGGACACATTCCGCTACAGGTGGGGGTATAACGCTATTCTGGTTTCCGTCAGAGAGCTTGCGCAAAGACGAACAAAGAACCCTTTAGACGCGAGTACTTAGACATATTCTGGCTTCGTACTCTAACTCGAACTCTTAGCGAAATCCGAAAGTCGCTTTTATCAAGAAATAGTCAATTGTTCTGGGTCAACTTTTTTCTCACGTCACAAAACAACAGCTTATTGTTATGATGTGCACTGAGGGTCTTTAGGCCGAAACTTGACAACGATGACTTCTAATTTTTGGCAGTTGTCGGTGTGTCAACCAAGTTTGCTTTTATTCATCTTTTGCTGAAGAAGGAACTGTGTGTTTCTACGCTTATCGTAGCAGCGATGCAAACTTGTCTTTCAGAAGGACTTCCGCGTCGTATCGTCGTTGCGCAAGCGCTTTGTTTAACCGATGCGTAAAACACGTGTAACCAATACCAAGCGCGGAAGAGCGTACATTTGGTGCGAAGCGCAAGAAAACGTGCACAGCTAAACGGGGGGTTCGGGGAGGAAACGCAAGTGAAAGCTCCTAACATAGTGCTTCCTGGGGTCCAAAAGTGCGTTTTCCGGTTGTTTAGTCAATGAAAATGCAGAGTCATCAAACAGAAGGCTAGTTTTGGATGTCCACGGCTGGACTGGAACAACACGAGGCAAACAAGGGATAGTTTGACTCCATTTTATTCTGGTTTCAGTTCCCTGGCAAGAGCCTCTTCTTTGTCATCCATTGTTTCGGTTTTAGCTACCTGTTGTAATAAGTTATGTAGTTGTAATATTAAAATGGGTGTCAGATTTCATTGGTCTTATTTCGATTCTCTCTTCTACAACTGATAACATCTGTTCTGTATTTTTGTCCTCTTCTCGGTGTGAACTTCACTAATAAATTTATTGCATACTACTGTCTGTGTGGTCTGTCGTGATATCTGGTGTCAACGTTTCCCCGCTTTTCCTGTTGCTTTACGGTTTTGCTGTAAACATGACAAGTTCCACATTACAAATCTTACCCTCAAGCGTTTTCTTTATTCCTTCTTTCTTCTGGGGTCCGTCAAAGTTTCTTGTCGAAGGCCATTATTTTTCGCTTTGTCCTATCACTTCCCACTAACCTGCGATCAGGCGTTGTAGAAAAGAACGCCTGTTCACTTGCACCAGTTACCTTACTTGATTCCTCTTGTCTCCTCTGGGAGTTACACCGAGAGAAAATTTGTTTGCAGAGGAGTGGCTGTTGGTGAGGACTCGGTCATTTTTGATCAACTTAAAAGGGTTTTGAGTTTGTTTTTTTTTTTTCATTTGGGCACGAGTGTCGTAGTTTTATTTTGTGAAGTGCGATACGAAATATGTCAGCATCCCGTCGCACCTCTGATCTGTAACTGTGACGTAAGGGTTTGTTTACAAAGTATTCGCTACCCTGGTGATGCGTAGCATTGTCGCTGCAATCGAGCGCGAAACTTTTATCAAAATATTTACGAAATCTCGGTCATTCGATCACTAGTTGGTTTTAACCCTGTGACCTTGCACAATGCATAAGAAAGGAGGAAGTGGATCGGCGAGCAAAGCCAAGAAATCGTCCAGCAATTTCGACGCTTCGAACGGCGTGAAGCATCCTGTAAAAAGTGCAGTGGAAGGCGCTAGGATTAGCAAGAGCGAAACTTCCGTAGCTGTAAGAAAGAAACGAGATACATTCAGTCATTCTATTTATGAAAAAGCAGCAGAGATTTATCGTCATTTGAAGGGTGAAATCCCTTCATCACAGCTGCCCACTTTTGAGGAAGACCTTGAAAGAAGACGCGCTTACAGTTTGGCTTTTGGAGCGAAACGGTGTAAGTACATGCACACACTCTAATCAGTGCTTTTTTTGCTCCATGAACCTGATTTTAATCCGTAATGATTTACTTAGAGTTTTTGGTTCATCAAGGAAACGATAAAAGACATTTTTGGCGACATTGGAACCCATAAAAACCTTTCTAGAATTTTTCATAAGTTCGATAATTTAAGCTAAGCTTCTTCATACCTCGGTAACCTATACACAAAAGCTATTTTATTTCGAGAACACCGGGAAAAGAATGTAGACTCAACATCCTTTAAAAGAGATCCCAACAAAAACATTTTAACTTTACTTTAGTCGGTTTGACTTCTGTCATTTTAACACCAGAGCTTTAAAATGTCAACAGCTGGAGAGCTTTGTTTCGCACAGATCAGAGGAAAGCCGATTTTCGCAGTGCATTATATTTTCATCTTACAGCTAGAATCGTGTCCTTACAATCCCTCATTGTACCTAAATTTTTACCTACGATTTCCACTTTTAGAAAATCATTTTTTCCTCTTGAGACCTAGAAATATACTCGTTTTCGTTGAAGATTGGAAGAGCAGATAGTTCTGGCTTGCTCAGTAAGTTTATAAACGAAACTTAAATATTCATAATTCAAGCTAGCGCTGATTTGGTAAAAGGAGAGTATTCTTTTGGTCTGAAACAATCAGGAAGCTCTTTGACTTTCGGTTTTTCTCTGAAGTCCTTATTCAGAATTTTTTATGCACGAAGTATTTTACAAAAATAATGGTTATCATTTTCATAAATTGAAGATTCTTGCAAAGTAACTACAGTGTATGTGATGTTTTTGAAACGAAACAGATCAGTCAGTCCTAGATGATGTCTTGTTGGATAGCTACTTTTTTTCGAGTTATTTCAAGGTGAGTCAGTTGTTGACATCGGGAATTGTTTACTCTCGTATTTAATTTTCTGTTTTTGAAGTGAATGAACATTTTTCATGGTTTTCCTTGGTGTAGCAGGTGGATTTCTGTGGTACATTTTTATTTACCTTCTTTTATTTTGACAGGTCGTACATTTTAGTCTTAGAATCTTAAAAGCTTGTGGTTTCCTTTAGATTAGAAAAATTGCCATAAACAAATTGGCTGTTTTGGGGGGGCTGGTGGGAGGCTAGAATGTGCACAAAGTCCTTCTATTGTAGGAAAGAAAATGTCAGTGACAAGAATAATTTAAAATGCACAAGTGTCATTAAGATAGTTCAATGTAAAACTGTATTTTACATATGAAAGGCATGTAAATTTTACTCCTTTGAAATAGATTTTTTAAATATGCTTTTTTATTTTTTTGGAAATTCTCTTGTAGTTAGAGGCATATCACAAGCATCATGTTATGGTGATGTTACTAGATTACCAACAGAATGGATTTTACTTTGGAAATGAAAGATACAGGAATAAAAAGATTGAAATACCAAATAAGGAAAATTCTATCCCACACATCCTGGAGATTCAAAAGGCCATGGTATCACACAGGATCAAACTTCGCGCAGCTCTGGCACGCAGCAGAATAAGAGACTGCGCAATTAGTGTAGAGGCATTACTTCCTAAAGAAGAACAAGACAAACTCCAGTATGCCGCACAGCAACCTGTGTACGTCAGAGTCAACACATGGAAAACAAGTTATGCTGATGTGTTAGAGACTCTAACTGGTGAGGGATTTCTGATGGAAGACAAATTACCATCACCAGAGGACGATGACTTGGGTGTCTGTGGACGCACATTCATGAAAGATCAGCATTTTGAGAATTTGTTTTTGTTTTCTCCAACAATTAAGTTTGATCTCTATCAGCATGATTTGGTGTTAGATGGCAAACTGGCTATACAGGTTTGGTTTGTTTTTATGTACTTATATTTTATTGGGCACTTAATCTTTACTGCCTTCAAGCTGTCTGGTCTCTTGGGGTTAAGCAGATGTGTTAAATTCTACAAAGTTAAGAGCGAGATGGCAATTAAAATACCATTTTAAAGGGATCCATAGTTGCCAAGCCTAGTTCAATACAAGTCAGTATCCCTTTAGACCTAGACAACCACTTTTTCCGAGGGATTGCAGAGTGCGCCATGGGGGCGGAGATAAGACGGTCATGAACAAACAAAGGTAGTCTTGGTCTTTTAGTATTGAGATTGAGTTAGACAGGAAAGGAACTTTATGTAAGTGTCTAGTCATTCTAGCAATGTAGCACTAATTGGGGACACTGTAAACTGGAATTAACAAATAATGCATATCATGCAAGTCAAATGTTGGTTTTTGAGGAGAAGGGAAACCGTAATACCCGGAGAAAAACCTCTCGGAGCAGAGTAGAGAACCAACAAACTCAACCCACACGTGATGCCAAGTCTGGAAATCGAACCCGGGCCACATTGGTGGGAGGCAAGTGCTCTCACCATTACGACATCCCTGCACCCCCTAGACAGTGCAATTTTTGCTTATCCCTTTGACGTGTGACTGGCTTACACCACAACTTCACCACAAACTGTGTCACATGAATCAGATCTAAGAAACCCTTGCAACTAACATCCATGAGTCATGCGTCAGTCAGTGGAAATGCTTGAAAGTTATGGTATGGCTAGTTACATGCAAAAGTCATAATCAAAAATTGTGAAATCTAACTACCGGTATTGCTTTTTGGGGTGTGAATTGACAGTCGACCAATAGCATCACGATTAAGTTGATGAATGACATCTATGACTGGAGTTATTATAGTACTTATCTGCTGACGTAACACAAATCACTCTGAAGATGACTTGCGCTCAGGTTGTCGAAATGTCAGTCAAATCCTCTCAAACCGTCCTTCTCAGGACTACACCCGGACACCCGGATGATCATACTGTACTTAATTATGATAACTACCGGTACCTGTATGTGGCACTTCTGAACTCATATTGAGAAGGTCACAGTACAGGAGAACTTAGATTTCTTTCTGAGTTTCCCAAGTCACCATTGCCAATCCAATTGATGTGAAAGTGGTTTCTTAAGTAGTATCCTGAATCTAAATTACAACAAAATGACATTTAGTCCTTTCACAGGAACACCTGAACCCAACAAATTGACCTGCTCCCAACTGTGTGGTGCAAGAAAGGAAATAGTGTATCTTCACCAAAATTAATGCCCATATCCTTTCTTTCGCAAAGGACAAATCAAGTATAGCTGCTGCAGAGGTTTTCAGTTCTGTTGTGTTGGAGTTTTACAACCAGAAAGAGAAGGCTATTCAACTCATTCCAGGGGCTGACGTCAAGACATTTCTGGGAGAAGGAGATGATGTAATTCAAACAAATGTGGAATCAGGTACAGCTCTTGCTTCTCAAATGCATGAAAAAGCTTTGGAAGTTGCAATGTGTGCAACTAACATTGCTAGAGCGGAGGGCATACCAATGATTGTGTACTATTAGGTCCAGTACTAAATTAGCTAGAATTCTATTGGCATGGAAGTTGGAAACAAGTGTCCCACTCGCAACATCCCACCTATGGAGCAGTGTTGTCAGTCCAGAGCAAAGGAGGATTTCGTTATAATTAAGACGAGGGTACATTAAAATAACCAACACTCTCATTTGGATAGATTCAAATACATTACTCAAATACACGGAAAGGTTCGTCCAGACTGGTGAAGCATACTCAAGACATGATTTTAGCAGGCTCCAAAAATCGTAAGGTAGTCTTGATTGGCCACATTAGGGATCTAATACAACCACGAAGTTGGCAAGAATGAATGCTCCAAAAAAGAGGCACTTTCCTTCCACCATTGCAGCCCGTTTTCAATTCCCAGACTTGGCATCATATGTGGGTGGAGTTTGTTGGTTCTCTACTCTGCTCCAAGACGTTTTCTCTGGGTATTGCAGTTTTCTCCTCTCCTCAAAAACCAACCTTTTATACTATAGCTAGTTGATTTGAATTCTGTTCAGTGTTCTCAGTTACTGCCCAAGTGCTAAGTACACTTGACCCTACAGCAGATCGTGAGGTGTGCAAAAATATCCTAGATGGCCTCATGCGTCCTTTGGGATGTGATGAGGGTAACTAACAAGCTATATCCTCATGGCAAGCCAAGGACTTATTTAAGAGGTATGCGTGGAGAGAAGGAAAAGCTGGTGGAAAGCACCTTGTTGTCTCTCACACTTGCCTCACAAAGCTCACACATTCTTTACTCAAACAATTGCTACCCAGCCTTACTCTGGATTTTCTAGTTCCTGTTTGTGTCATTTTTCAGGTAACATGACAGCGCATCTCTCCTCACTGATTCATCCTGATAGGAAACTGTTTGCCTATGCCGTACCACGCGAAACTCATGAGCACATTGAGGACAAACTAGAGGGAATGGCAGCAAGGAGTATCCTTTTGACAGCGCTTGCTTAAAATTCAGGCTGACTGGGTTAAATTTTAGTAGCAGTTTTAATTTGCCATTTAAGTTAAGGACAGTGCCTACTATTGTTATTATAATAGCGCATACGCTCTGTGCATTTTGAGACACTCAGGTTACCTATGGGTGATGCTTACTAAGAGGCCACTTTCAAAAATACCATAATACTCTTTGTTTGCCCTCCGAAATTTTGGATAAGCACCAATTCCAGTTTCTCTTAGGACTTACAATGGTCCCAAGAGAAAATAAAAACAATGCCTATGCCAAATTTGGAGGGTAAGTAAAGAGTATTTTTTAAAACTATGCGTTCAGGGACGTGCGTAATAAAATCAAGCTTCAATTTGGAAAAGAAGGCCATACGTTGCTTTGTATTTTAAAGCTATTTACAAATATTGTTGATTAATTACCTTTGAAAAATGCGTGGTTACCCCCAATTTTCTTTTGGGATTTTCAATAACACTTGTTAAGATTAGCTTTTACTGCATTTTCATGAACTGCGCAAAAATACCTTTGAATTGGTAGGCGACGTCCTTTATTTAACAAAATGGGGCTCTGTACATGTACAAGCATGCATGGCAATCCTTGATGTCGCGATTGAAAAGTTTTTTGGACTGACTTTTGTTGGCCAGCGATCCAACGCATCCTCACCTACCGGTAGATCTCGAAGGGTTCCTCAGAAGCAATCGGGTCCGATACCTGTAAGTTGCCACTGTTCGCACAAGTGGAAGTAATATCGCGGGCGACTCCTTGCATGAGGCAGTGTTGCTCACTCTTCCGCCTTTGCCTCCCCCTTCCCCAGTACACTGAGCATCCTGGCTTTTTTGAAAGATTTTTCAATTAGTCCACCTTAATGAGCAGTTCAGATGTGATCTTACAAGAAGAGAGCTTCCTCGACGCTCTTCCAACAGACGAACGTTTAAAGAACGTGCGAATAATCGTAGTGAACGTTCCTTGTTCAAAATCAGGAGTTGTGAATCCAGTTGACTTCGTGTTACAGGAGGGCATTGCTGCATCCATCAAAGAGTTAGCACGCGGTAACATTGACTCCAGTAAGGT
>NC_090872.1:8159026-8206526 GCF_036669935.1 Montipora foliosa
CAGCCCCCGGGAGAAGCCCAGACCCGCCCGAGCCCAAGCGGACATGGCGCGCTTGAATTTGTCGGATAACGAGGCGGAACGAAGGTCGTCAGAAAAGACGAAGCCTTCCGCCGAAGATGTGCCGTATCCGAATCCTACCTCGCAGCCAAAGCCCTTTATGTTTTAATTTCGTGATCAGTTTGTTGACGTGATGTACTTGCTATGAGTGTGATAGAGGGGAATTTGCTGCTGCTAATTGATGTTCAGTCTGTTGTTTCCTGGCATTTCTTGCAGAAGCTAGCTGTGCTAGTCCAAAATTTGATTGCTGAGATTTAAAAAAAACGTCAATTTTACACTGTTGACGTAGCAGTAAATCACGTCTTATGTTATTAAGGCTTTATTAGGTGAAATAATCACGTATATTTATTCGTTGATTGCTGATATGTCCGGCGATGACCAGCTCGAAAGTGTATGGGTACTCTTTAGTTTTTCATAGCGTTCAGCGTCAACTAGTTTGCAAACAATGGAAATAATATAATAATATATTTACTTTTGAATTTTAGTTGTTGCTGAATTATTGCATCCGTGCTGCCAAAAGTAAAGGCGCGAACAAACAGCTTCATCAAGATCCGTTCGATTTTGTTGAACGATGTTGACTGCTGGGGTAGCCAAACGGTTTCAACTCGTCATCAACATTTGATTCAACAAAGCTTCACGAGAGGCCTGGTATTCAGTCCCATGCTGCGACCGGGGTTGTTACTATGGATGCGGACATGTATACGTCATCGAGAGACCGATTAGTGCGCACGCGCATACCCAGCAATGTTGACTTCAACTTCATTCAACATTCGCGACAACAAAAGAAATGTTGAATGGTTGGGGAAGCAAAGTTAAAACGGTTTTAAACTCATTCAACTTCGATTCAACATATTTCAACACGGTGGCTAGATTGCAGAATACCCGGCCCTCAAAATATGCAATCGCTCCAACACAATTGAAAAAGGCGGGGGGGGGGGGAGGGGGAGGAGGGGAAACAGTTTCAAAGAAGTCGTTTTCCCGGGCCTGTCAGCCTGGTTCACACGTCCAACGCAAGCGCGAGGAAAGTAAGACAAGCAGGCGCAGTTCAAGTCCTCTTTCCAAGGTGGTGGACGATAATGAACCAGTGTTATTTTTTTTACTTAGCGCTTGCGTTTGCATTTGTGTTTCCCCGGTTCCTCACATGTGTGAAATGCAAACTTAAGGACGGTGCCTACTAATTCAAAGGTATTTTTGCGCGGTTTACTGAATGCGCGGAAAAAGCAGATCTTAACAAGTGTTATTGAAATCCAAAAAGAAAATTGGGGGTAACCACACATTTTTCGAAGATAATTAATCAACAATATTTGTAAAAGGCTTTAAAATACAAATCAATGTATGGCATTCTATTCCAAACTGAAACTTAATTATCTCTGAAAAATGCATGGTTACCCCTAATTTTCTTTTTGGATACCAAGAGCACTTGCTAAGTTCTGCTTTCTCCGCATAGTTTTGAACCGCGCAAAAATATCCGTGTATTAATAAGTATCGCCGATAGGAAATCCGAGTATCTCGAGATGCGCAGAACGCATGCGCAATAATAATAATAGGCACCGTCCTAAAGCTCAAATGCAAACGCAAGAAAATGAAAAATTCTCAATTTCTTGCGTCTGCGTTTGCATTTGCGCTGAGGTAGTTCATACGTGTATTTCCTTGCGTTTGCATCTTCAGTTCTTCAGTTTTATCAGTTAAGCTAATGTTGCTAGACACCAAGAGTAAAATGAGAAATAACAAGCAAACAATAATAATAATAGAGCGAGTTTCAATTGAGTGTCGTAAAACCAAAACCAAAATAATAACTTTGGCCAATCAAAAGGACGGAGACAATCCAGTAAACCAATCAAAACGCAAGCACAAGCGCAAGCAGAAGTGCGCTTATTTCACCGTGAAAACGGAGTTGACGCACGGATAAGCTCAAGCGCAAGGTTCAAATTTTTTCCTTTTCCTTGTGTTTGCGCTTATGCTTGCGTTCGCTTGCGTCGTGTGAAAACGAGGCGCAGCATAAGCACAAGGAAAATTTGCTATGTCTGACCAATTAAAGCACTCGTTCCAGGATCTCCGCGTCAGAGCATTTGAACAAAATGGCGGATTCCGTGGTTGTCGACTTTCGTTTTTACTAGCATATAAGCTACTTATGCTTGTGCTTGAGTCGCTAGTGAAAACCAGGCTTAACAATAATACATGGTGCGACTATATAATAAAAATTCTTAAATAATCAGGTCAAGTTGAGATCTAAATTGAGGAACGGACAAAGAGCTTACTTCATGAGCTGGGAGCAGGTTCCAGTCTATAACAGTTCTGGGGAAAAAAAGAGTGAGTCAGGAGCAGAAAATCAGCTGTCTCTTGAAAATGGCCAGCACCTGTCGTTGGTGACAGTTATGTTCAGTTGCGCTGGGTAAGGCACAGCAAAGAAATAGCTTCAGTACGGCGCATTTTGCCCCTCCCCTGAGCTGACTTAAGTGTATCTTTTCAACATTGACAGTAACTGAGAAATGCAAGCACGTAATGTTCACTCATTTCGATGCTCTGTAAGTGGCGTTTTTCAGTCAAACTGGAATTTTACCTAAGTTCAGTTATGACATTAATTACTGTTAATGGGAGTACATTATTGGTAATGTGAAAGCTATATAAACTGTCGATCAGTTGAAATATGGCGTTGAGCTGGAGCAAAGTGGTTTCAGCCAGGCGGGATCGGGATAAAAATGTTCATTGCAGCGGGCTGGCGGAATGGAATAAAAAAAAAATCGGCGAGATGCGGGATCAAAAAAGCCTATTTTGGACCCTCGTTAATCCACAGACTCCAATTTTAGAAGCACCTTGTAAAGCATTAGAAAAGGCATTCACATGATTTCGAGTGCAATTTGGTATAAATAAACACGAATAAATTTTTCAGACCGACAAAATTGGACGTGCCCGTAGGGCGAGTGCAATTTGCAGTCTGAAAAATTTACAAATTTGCACCCGTATTACATGAGAACTGCACTAAGCAATTTTTTCATATATATTATTAAACAGAACACATCATCGTCGTCATATGAAATGGACCTTTTATTGGTCAATTTAATGCCCATTGGCTCGGGGAACAGGAGATGAATAACTTGAGTGTCCAAGGATCATAGAGGCTTCTTGGGATTTTAATTGAGTTCTTCGCTGATGTCGCGTCGTCGATATTGGGTACCCTAAGCGTTGACGAGAAATCATTTAGCAGAGAATGGGGAAATACTTTACACTGCAGAGTTAAACACCCAAGTGCACAGGCATTGTCTTGCAGGGCCGTAGCCATTATGAGTGGGAGCTCATTGTATGAGGCAATCCGAGGCTCTTAACCTCAGTCATTTTTCTTTTCGTGATTTTTTTAAATAAAGTGGGTTCCCAGTGCTGACGGTCTTTACAGTAAGGACACTTGAACCGTGAACACTTGATATTTTTGTGTACATTATTTTTTTCGACGACGAAGAAATAAAGGCTCTTCTTATGATGTATAGTATTACATGTATAGCATTTTGTAAGTGTAAAAACATTAAATACCCTTGTCAAAAGGACGATCCCACATTCTATAGTCACTAAAAAAATGTGCAAAAAAATATCAAGTGTTCATGGTTCGAGTGTCCTCACCGTAAATGTACGCACCAAAAACACCCTAAATACCTACAAAGAGGAAAGTTGTTTCAGTGGTGGTCTCGTTGCAAATTGACTTCGCTGTCGTAGACCTACAGTACCTTATTGAAGTTTCTGTCGTATGCATTCTGTGTCGACCGGCGAAATTTTGATGACTTTTGAGAATTCAAAATATAATTTTACATGTTTTATCTTGGATTTTTGCTCCGCCCTTAAATACATCCAAACAAAATTAATTTCGCTTTAAAAATTGAACACTGATTCTGTTGCGTGGTATCAGCCTGCCGCTGTCGTTGGTTTCTCGATGAACATTAGAGCCGTGGGCCAATCACAACAGAAGACATTGAAATTAGCCAATCAAAACGCATTACAAATTCAGACAGTCGGCTCAAAGCGCGCGAAAATCGGTGCGAGCAAATGCTTTCGCTTCTGATTGCTTGGGAATACAGCACGAAATGTTTAATTCAAAAAGTACAAAGCTATTGTTTAATTGTCTTGTTTTGGAAAACACAGACTTTAAGGCGTTTGTGATAAGGGAAAATTAGAGCAGATGGTAACAGCTCACACATTGCAGTATATAATTACAATACTTTTGATGCTGTTTTTGAAGATGCTCTTAAATCAGTTTGGACATGAAAAAGTGTCGTCTGAAGACCCCCAAGTTGGGAGAGATTATATTATGCCTTCCCCCTGCCAAGTCCAAAAGCCCAATTAACGCTAAACCAGATTAATGGTAGAAAAAAGGAAAACATCACTGTTTCAATCCGAAAAGTTAAAAATACTGACACTGAGAAGCCCCTATGGATGAATTCAGGAAGAGTTTGTTTATTTTTTGATGAACACATGCACAGAATAGATAACTTCCCACCTCAATCTTTTCCAAACTAAAAGGCTTTTATTGCAATTTATATTTGCCTTTCCATCTCAGAGACAATTTGGTTAATCCGATTGTCTTCGTCATCGATTTTAGTGACAAGGAATCATTAAGATCTTTCTCCCTGGTTTTCAAATATTAATGCTCTCGTTCATCCGTAGGTCAAAACACTCTTAGACAACATTATTCCATATGTCATTTAGAGCAATATTCCGTCGCCAGCTCAAGCTATGTGCTGTTACTTTTTGAATTAATTTTGTCGACTTTATACATGGAAAGCGATATACTGTGTAAAGACGGTACTAAGATAGATAGAATGTCATAGATTCAAGGCTTTTTGGTTTGCTTGGTTTTAATGTGCAATGGAGTCTTTAAGAGGTTCTGCTGTTTATATAACTTGTACAGGGCATTTTCACACCGATTTTATAAGCGAGCGGAGAAAACGAAATGCAGGTATGTATATTGCTTTTTCACATCTTTTCTCATGTTTTTAATTACGTGTTCAAGCGCGTAAGTTCGATTCTTCGTGTTATGAATATTATGCTGTAATCCTTAATCAAACAATTTCTTCCAGAAAGAGTAACGAAGAACAAATTGGTTCTTGGTTATCTTTAACGGAGCTTCAGCGATTCATTTGTCTCCCAATGATAATGTCTGCTGCAAGTATCGTCAATGGAGATAAAGCATGTAAGAGATAGATATGGGGGCAGATTCCAGATAATGTAGTGCTATTTGTGGGTGAAGATCAAAAAGACTTTCCAGGCTAGGATATGACGTAAATTAATTGATCAAGAATTTTCCCTAATTATAAATAAGAGGAAAGCGCAGCCCGTTTAAAGGGAAAGGAAAGGAACTTTAGTCGCTGGATCACTAATTGGGGACACTGTAAACTGAAATTAGCAAACAACGCAAATCAAGTCAAATGTTGGTTTATGAGGAGAGGGGAAAATGAAGTACCCGGAGAAAACCTCTCGGTGCACGGTAGAAAACCAACAAACTCAACCCACATAAGTGACGCCGAGTCTAGAAATCGAACCCGGGCCACATTGGTGGGACGTGAGTGCTCTTACCACTGCGTCATCATTGCACCACACTCCTTATGAAAGTTAATATCCGGTGATCTTCATATAATTGAATAATCCATTGATTCATATAGCAATATTGAGGGTGAAAGAAAGAAAAACTAGCAAATAAAAATGATATGCAGTCGGCGGGGGATGTCGGCTGTCGATGGTGAAACGTGAGTCTGCAATCCAGACTTCTGATTGGCTCATAATCGATCGTCGAGCAGGACTTTTAAGCCAACCATGGATTATTTGGCGCAGTCACCATGGACTCCTCATTAGTCATCAGGAAAATTTGATTTTGTCTGCTATTTTATTTTGTTCATCCTCAGGTGTTTTTTTCTTACTTTGGCGGTTAGATCACAGAAAAGGCGTCAGCCAGACATGACTTTTAATCATGTGTCGTCAAAGACTTCTTTATGGCGGGATCAACACCGATAGAAAAGGAATAATTAACTCCTCTTTGTCTCTTTTTACACATTCAATGACAAGATTAATACGTATTTGCCCATGCATTGCCAGCATTGCCAGCATTACCAGCTAATTATGCGAAATGAAAACCGCTTCAGTCAACCTGCGAAATCATACCCAATAAATGGTACTATTTCTTCATTTTTGCACCCAGTATCCGAAAATGTTTCAAATTTTACTGGTGAATACCAACTGAAAAAATAAAGACCACCATTTTTCCACCGGAAAGGTCGAAATTTTTCCTAGTGTAGAAAAAATCAATTACATATTAAGTGTTCCTTTCAGACGAATGGCCCAAAATCATTTAAAAACCGCAAGAAAATTTAAATCAACTGGAGAAAGTACTGTATTTTGTTTTCGGCTATGAATGACCAAGATCGTTGACAAGTCTTCCTTGACATTCTTGGGCGTCCGTGTTGTGTTGTGAACTGGGTGCAAGACAGGATTTTTGCTCCTCAAAAAAATTCTAACGCGGTTTGTGTTGTATTCTTCTGTCAAAGAACAGAATAGAAAAATCACTGCTCGTTTTGAGAGGTCAATATTTTGATTATTTTTCCTACTTGTCCGATCATGAATAAGCGGTAAAATTCAGGGATATCGATAAAATTTTCCTTAATTTTTTTCTCAGGGAAGTCATTTCTCGTTTTAGTATTTGCTCGGGTCAATTTGCGATGAATTTTTGGAAAGGTTCTATATTAATCGCAAATGTCTACTCTCGAGACGTTTACTAAAGAGGTATTAGTCTTAAATCTTGTTGGATGTCAATAAACATTAAAAAAAGGTAAAATAAAAAAGAATTCAAGGGAAACTTAAAAAGAAGTCAGGATAGATTATGAAAGGAAATAGTTCGCACAAAGTAAAGAAAAAACCCTTAATTTTCTTTGCGATTGCGAAAGAAAAGAAAGACCAAATTCTGCTCTTAGTGAAAGCGAGGCTGGTGATGACGTCAGATCGGTTCGTGTGGCTCATTTCCTTCTGACTGCATTCAAAATACCCATAGTGGGGGTTCGCCTCCCTTACATTTATCAATGATGTGAGATTCTGCTCGCTTTTTGGAATCTATGTGATCCATCGAAAAGGAAGCCAAATATTTAAGGCTGTGGGCTGATTATGTCCCAATTTAAGGTTGAAAAAGGTAAAACGTCAAGAGAGTTCCACTTTCCTTTTTTTCATATCGCTTTGATTCAATCGGGTTTGCTCGACAAGATCGCGCGTTGTTTTGGCTGCAATATTTGATGAAATTTCTTCGGCTCATTTTATGAATGGTTTTTTAATTCTACAGTCACTAAAGTAAAAGGACTAACAGATCTTTCGGCCAAAGCCAGAATTGGTGAGAAAACCGAAACTACAGCTAAGCGTAAAGGAAATTCTGCGCCAAGCACAGAACGCCCAGCTTCAAATGGACGACAAACGTCGGTGAAGGTATGAAAACTTCCGATAAAAACATCGGGAAATCGTAGACCGTAGTTTCTTGTGTTTTAAGGCTTTATTCAATCGGCAAAGTAAAAATATCGTTAAAAATTTAGTTCAATGTAATAAATCGAACGAAAGCGTAACTTTTATTCCAACGACGGAATCCTCCCGCTATCGATCTATCGTAAGGTTACTGAATATATTTGGCTAACATAAACACTGCTTGTGGTGATATGGACTGAACGTATGTTCCGTTTACTTCTGTCTGTGATTTTACTCGGGTAGTACGAAATCAGAGGGATTTAATCTACTGTACATGTCGACTTAAGGCAACTTAGTGAGGATCGACTTTCCCAGTCGATTCCTAAACAGATATTTTGGCATTATAGTTTGTTTAGGAATTCTGGTTTGATGCGAATGATTTCTGATATGAGAATTTTGGTCGAAATCTACTTTATGTGGGAGGGAAATTTGAGTTCGTGCCTTTGTGTGTTTTACTCATTGAATAAACAATACTACTTTCTTCAAATTATCGCCTGTATCCTCGATGCTAGCAAGGTTCGTTGTGTCTTGCGATTTTACGTTTTCAGCCTACAAACTCAGTGACATTTGAGTAGTGTAAGATCTGAGCAAAATGTTATTAGCTTTTTTAGCATTAATTATTTTTCCAGCGGTTTTGACGCTCTTTAGAAAATAAGTTCACTTTTGAATTGTTTGCTTTTCTAATCAACCGTTGTTGATGTTGTGGCAATGCAATAAACCCCATTTTAAGAAAAAAATCAAACTGTGACAGATGAACCTTTTAACAAAACCCATTGTCGCGCGTCATTGTTTTTTATGATTGCTTGAAAAAAATCACTTGTAATCGGTCGTTAAATTAGGTAGATTTCTATTTCAGCAAGATTGTTTCTGGTGTCTGGGGTCCAGATTGAAAAGAAAGATATTTAATCAATATTTGGTGCAAGGCAAATTAAAACCTCGTTTCCTAAAGGGTCTACTTGTATAGGTATCCCTTTCATTATCTTATAGGTAAAAGATTCCTCATGCAATGCTGTGTTTATATTGGCTGAGGAGTTCTTTAACAAGGTCAAAAACATGTTTTACATGTTGTGTGGTTTCCTTGGTGCTGGATATTTTTAGTTTTTTGCTTTGCCTAATTTGACTTTATAATCATGGTAAAAATAGAACTAAAAAATGAATTTTACCATATACAGAAATTTTGGCCTTGACTCTACATAGCATCATTAAATGGAGTTGAATTCCACCAAGAGAGTCAATCAATTCCATTTTTCAGGTACACATTTGAGTAGAATTTTATGGAAACCTTAGAATGGCTGAAGTGGCTCATGTATGAAATTTCAATATCCTGGCAAAATCCTTTAGCATTTATTACAAATATCAGTGCGTTTTTTGTATTGAAGTCTCCCTTAGGATATTACAAGATGAAATAAACAAGAGCAAGCTCTGAAATTAAACATAAACCCATTGGTTGAGCACTGCACTTCTGTTCAAACCCCAGCTAAACCAATGGTCAGGGTCGTAAAATAACTGAGGAGAAAGTTATGCCTTTGTAATAATTATTGCATCTGCCAATGGCAAGACATTCTGATTTTATCTGTGAAGACTAAAGTAGTCTCCGTCTTGCATACCTCGTATTAGACGCAGAGTTCTTTGAATTGTGGTCTATCTTTGGCAGCGTGTGGTCAGCCTGGCTGGATGAGCTGGAAAATTCTTCTGTTCAAATTAGACCCCAAAAATTTGATAAAGGACTAATGCTTAAAGCATTAGATTACAAATCTTACTCGCTGTGGTTTATTTCCCCATCTCAACTCATTTTTTTAAAACCAAACTTTTGTCTCATTATAACAAGTTGACTGATGGAATGAACTTGAGAAACTGTGACAAGCGCTTTTGATCACCTAGCATGTTAAAAAGCGCACTATAAATGAATAAATTATTATTATAAATTATTACAAGAAAACTTAATTAAAGAAGCTTGAAGTTTCCCAATACTAACTGGTCAGAGACATGGCTAAGAACTGTCAGAATGAACAAAAAGGATAAAACTTAACTAAGAAATCATCCATCAACAAGATGTTTGTTTCAGATTTTATTTGCATTGAGTTAACCCATTGACTCCCAGGGGTTCCCTATTGACGAGTAAAATGGTCTGGCGTTGGACAGAGTAGAATACTAAGTCTGGCCGGTTTAGGACGGTTTGGATGTCAAAGGGTTAATTTGTGTCAAGTGTCTCGCCTTTTGTTTTCTTGTTACTGCTAAAGTTTTGTGGTGTATTTCAGATTGCTTGTTTTTCATGATGAAGTTTTGTCACCAGTTTTTAGGGTCCTCCCTCACTGGATTTACTACAAGTACATGTACATCTTGAAATACCTCTCATGTGTCTGTAGGTTAGAGAACTCATGGAAACCTTCTGCATCTCATGTTGTGCAGTTATGTCAACTAGAATCATACTGTATCCATAACATGTATTTGTGTTTGTGTTTTTTTTTTTTTTACAGAAATCTGCTGCATCAGCAAAGGGAACATCCAGTGATTTAACCAAATCTACTGCACGAACACCTGTTTCACATCATCATGTAACAAACCCACCAAAGCCTGCAGCGAGAAGTAAACAAAGCTTATCAGCGGCAGCAACAACATCATCAAAGGCAAAGGTGAGTTTTCCTTACCTACTGTGGATACTGCTGGGAAATAGTGGTTGAAGAGGTAGAAAAGTAGGAATAATGTACCTTTCCTAATTTAGCTTTAAATATGCACTAAAAAGGGTACAAAAGTACTTGAACCAACCAATTGCAACATGATACCGCAAGGCTTACAATGGTACTCTGCAATAGCACATTGGCACCTTCTGGAGAAATCGTGCAAATTAAAGCATACAATGTAAACTTATCACATTGTCACTTTGCAGAAATACAAATGTAGCAGTATGAGTCACTTTTCCCTTGTTTAGGAAAACAAAAGAAGTGTTGATTTCTTTATTTAGGAAAACATTCATTGTTTAGGAAAACAAAATTTGTTTGTTGTTTGTGGGGCCAAGAGAGATTAAATTTGCAAAGCATATTTCTCAAAAACAATGCACAAATCATGGGGAAAAAGTCGAATTAAAGGTAACATGTTCAATCCATTGACTTCTAGGAGTAAGACTTACTCTGTCTAACACCAGGCAATTTATAATAATTAATAATAATAATAATCATAACAATAATACAATGTAATAATAATAATTATGATGATAATAATGATGGTTGGTTAAAATCTGTTCTCTAAAACATCTATTAACACTTACTGATAAACTTTAATATGATCATATTTATTGTACCTAGTGAGGCATACAATGTACATTATCAGAAAAACTCAACAATTTTTTTCCTCAGATCGGCGCAAATGAGGAACAGCTTGTAATGATATTACTTTGTTAGCGCGCTTTTTAAGCATATAAGCTTACTGTAAGATTTCCGTAGCCGACCTGTTTTCGTGTTTTTCTGTCAAAGTCAGCTTGAGCAATCTCCTTGTCCTTGTGAATTCAATAGTGATGGTCCATTCAAGAAACACAGCGCAGGAGGTAGTTGAATACGACCTACAAGTTTTGCGCAGTTTGTTTTCAACATCAGCCAATTCAAAACCCGCCTTAAAACCGTAATATAGTGATTGTCCTGTTGGTTATCAAATTCGCGAATGATATTATTATCCGCTGCATATTTCATACTAAGCTTTGTTTTACCATCCATCAGGAAGTGTCGGGAATATTATCGTTTCTGGGTCATGTTGGTAGGCTGTCGGTTAGCTGTCGGTAGCCTGTTGGTAACCTGTTGGTAACCTGTCGGTAGTCTGTTGGCCGACAGTCGACCGACAGGCTCTTCTTCACAATTAACAATGATTTGGCATTTGGACAGCTTTTCTTTACCACCCAATCAAATTATTGAACCATTCTTTTGGGATTCCCATTGTTTTCTCATTGGGTCAGCATGCCTTATGAGCCTGCCTTTGTGTGGGAAAATGATAACTAGTACTGAATATTCTTCAATTATGCTGTGTGTTTCAAGTGTGTTTGTTCAAGCTGTGCTGTCACTTTCCATTTACATCGTTGGCAATAATCCAGGAAAGAAAAAAGAGATCGGATAGTAAACTAACACCCCCAACAGAACACAATTCTCAATTTTCAAGAATGTCTTATCAAACATTTCTTGGGCGTGATTGGGAAATGTGGGCACGAAAGGCTCGGGCATGATGGGCACGACAGCCACGATAGGCACGGGAACAAAAGGCGAGATTTAGACTACAAACACAAATTTTTTTGCGGTCAGTCAGAGTGACATTGTATACAAGACCTTTTATCGTTAACCCTGCATCAAAGAGGAAACAACCGAATGGTAACAGTAAACACAATCTACGTACATGGATTTTTTGCCATGATCTTGGTCTATTTTTATTTTAATACGAAAATTACAGTGTGTAAGGAAATTAAGCCCAGTATGTTTTTCACAAAACAGGCGGAAATTTTAAACCTGGTTTTCTTCTAACTTGGACTCGATTGCCTGGGTGGTCTTCAATAACCTAACCTTATTGTGAGCGCCAAAATTGAGAGTTTTCTGATGTCACTCAAAATGTTACGCAAAGGTTTACCAGCATGCGCAAGGCCAACAGACACCAATAAACTGATGCCTGCACCTTACAAATGACTCATTGATGACATCAGCAACACACTGATTTCCTCTATCACAGTACTGCCTAACATATTCTACAATACACATACAGACCTTAGACCTAAAGATGGATTGAAACACACCAATCACTGACTGTTAAGTCTTCCCAGCCAATTACATCTAGGCTCAACTGATAGCCGACCAATAACATCACAAATAGTTGACCAATGACGCCTACGACCAGAGTCCTTATAGTATCTAGTATCTACTGACGTTACACAAATCACTTGACTCTGAAGATTACATGTACTTCCACTCAGATTATCGAAATGTCAGTCAATATCATCTCAAACAGTCCTTCTCAGGACTACACTCACCCAGACGATCGTATTTTACTTAATTGTGATAACTACATGTGCGTGTGGCACTTCTGAACTCATATTGAGAAGCTCACAGTACAGGAGAACTTAGATTTCTTTCTGAGTTTCTTAAGTCACCATTGATAAATAGATCTCTTTCAGATTTATTTGTTAAGCCTTCAAACCTTTGAAGGGGATGTCCACTAGTCATTGCTAAAAGCAAGCTTGCATTTAGGAGAGGTTCAGTTACAACAGTGTCTTGTGATATAATTAGCCAATGTATTTTTCATTGTGTTTATACTTACAGTTAAACACTGGATATCACATGTTTGGCATTGGCTTTGCTGATGTTCACATGTAAGCCACTGGCACTCAGGCCATTTGTGTGCAGTGATGAAAAAATTAATATTACACTCTAGAATGTTACTTAACATTGCTCCAAAGCAACATACTCATTAATTTTAGTGGCATCATAGTCTTTAACAGGGTTTTTCTGCGTTGAATTTTTTGAGGGACAATAAATTACAAACCTTTTAAAAGGCATTTCTTTAACACAAAATTTGTCACATGTGTTGCTTCTATTTCTGGAAAAGGCAAGCTTGCATGTACCTGAAATCTTGTAGGCAAATGTTTTTGCACATGTACCTTAACTCATTCAGCAGTCTTGTGATCAACAAAGTGAAAGAACCTCTTTCAAGTTAAATTTATGCAGTGTTCAAAATCCTGTGGGCTGATTAGCTGATTCCTCAAATTGAATCAACTGGAAGCTGAAAGCAACAAGAACAATAAGTTATTTGTAGCATCACAGCCAGGTTCCTTTTTGCTGTGAAAAGCTTTTTCATTATGCTCAATTTGTCACACTTCAACTAATTTGAACGTGTCACAAAATTTCCCTTTTTATTTGATACGGTGACACTAAGGCATTAAAAATAGTTAAGGTGTAACAACAATAATATTCATTTTGAATTTCTAAATCTTTATTCATAGGCAAATAATTTTACTAATCCTTTGAAAAACAGTCTTAATGTAAAACATATTAATTCTGGCATTTGTATGTAGCATTTGTTGTTCCAGAGCCGAAACCTCAAGTCAAAAGGGTTGTTGTTTTAATCAAGAGATTTTTATTAATTTTATGTCAATCACATTGACTGTTAATGAATGTACTCAGCTGGTTGGTATGAATAATTTATCATTGTCCTGCCCAAATCTGCATGTAAAAGGAAAGGACTCTGACATGAAGTGAAAATGCAAATGAATGCAAATGTTACTTAAGCCCCTCATAGCTTTTAAAGGAAGTGATTTTGTTGTTACTATAAACTGAACAAAACTTTGTCATCAAAATGGAATTTTCTTCTGTGGATCATCATGAGAGAAATTGTGTGCACTGTTTGTAAGTCAAAGGAACCTGTTATCTGCTGTGCCACATGTGAGGCTCTTTACTGTGAAGATTGCAAAGTATCAGTGCACGAAAAGGTGAATTCATTCAACCTTGACTTGAAATATTTGAGTGTCTTAAGCATGTGCCAGACTTAAAGAAGGGGAAACGTAAGGTTCAGATTAATTTTGTGTAATCTTTTCAGTTTACATTCTGACTGTTTAATAATTTTCTGAATCATACATACTTCATGTCATCTAAACAAAATTACTTTTGCATGTGGGTCACTGGAAAAAAACAAGCAACATCAGCTAAGCAAAACTGTTAATAAGAATAACAGTATGGGTTGGATTTCAATAGAAAAGACACTTTTCCTTCCATTATTTACAGGAATTAACTAAAACCATGAGTTCTGAAGTTCATTGAAAATAAACTTTATTCCTGCATGATTAGTAGTGGTCCCAACATTGTCCAATAGTTGAAAGTGTTTCCTGAAGAATACACTTACTCTTTATTTAGATATTTCATGTAGCAGTACAGTTGAGGAGTGATAGCAATATTACTAAGTCTTGTCTTATTCACACCTTTAGATAAAGAGATGTTACAAAACTGTTTTTTTTTAAACTACTGATATGTCCCTTTTGATTTTATGAGAATCAACTAATTTCAACCAAAAATGAATGTCAAAATTATTATGCATACATCATGAGCTGAATGGTATTAATGCGATTATAGTACTTTTGAACTTTTGGGCTTTTCGTGTTGGTGAATATTTAATTGGTTTACATGTATTAATTATTTTAGTATATTTCAGTTGCTTATCCATCTAACGTTTTACTGCAGTAAATCCTCTGTATTATTTGAAAGAAATGAAAGGAACAGATCAATTGCATGCAGGAAACGTTTCTATACATGTAGATAGAAAGTGACAATTGTTCACCATTTAAAGGGAAGTTTATGTGTACGCCTGTAAGTCTGGGGATTTGTGCTCACTTTGTCTTAACTTTTTGATCCTCATCATTTCTGGTAAGTAAATCACATTTGAAGTAATCTAAGAGCCAGCAAACATCAACAAATTTTAAGGTTTTTATACATAAATAATTATAATTATAAGTACATTTGTATGGGTAACCAAATGGTGATGAGTGAAATTAGGGAATAATTATTCCCTAATTTCACAAGTATACCATTTGATTAGCTATTGATATCATGGGTGACATAAGACACCATTTTGGCACTGTAGGAAAAGTTGCCATGGCAACATTGTAATTTCACAATGATGTGAATTTATAAATTAATGCTGAAATTTCGCACGAAAATTGAGGAGTAATTTGTCACCCACGATTGTTATTATTCCACAAATTATTCTGGTAAACAACATCGTCGCTCTTTGGAGGTTGGGTGCCCGAAACATCCTGGAGCTTCCACTATTGGCAGCCAGCTCCAAGATGGAGACTGCACTGATGGCTGGCAAAACCTGACAACCCATCCATGAGCCCCCACGCCCCCGAAAAGGACAGGCACCCGTCACACTGATACACAGTGGAAAGCAGAGGGTGGGGAGGGAGGAAACAAAAACCGCTAAACGCTCCACACACAATGCTCCTACTTCCCGCCACACTGATAAATAAGCGATACAGCCCAAAGCACGAGGTATTCCACGCATGTGCAAGTATACTAAAACCACTGACCAACTGGCTGCAGTCGTTCCTAGTTGTTTACTTGGTTAAACTTTGTTTAACCTCATTTAAAATTATAATTATTACCTTTTAAGACAGAAAAGTATGTGATTTTTGGAGACGAATCTAAAGCACATGTCACATGGGTCTAAAACACAGGTCACCCTGCTCCACTGATGAGAGTGGTTACAGTTAAGAGTGGCTTTCAGTGTTGTTTATTTACGTGTATCTGTAGCACAGGGACAATATTATTGTACACTGATCTGTGACCTGTGTTTTAGACCCACTGGATTTTAAATTACACATACATGTATCTAATTAATCTATATGGAGGGGAAAAAGGGGACAAATATATATTAATCTGTACATTAACCATTAATAAAAGAGGTAGAAGCACCTCCATTTGCCTGCATTTTGTCATGTTCTATAATCTTTTTACAGTTTCTTCTTCATCTTCTTTTTATTGCTCTGACTCCTTTTATTATTACATGTATTCTCATTGTTACAGAATTGTCCAGCTTCGCAGCAAAGTAGGACAGCACCAAATTCTTCAACAGGTGAAATGTATCTTTTTGTTATTCTAATAACTAGTATTATAAAAAATGTAGTTTTCTTTTTTAGATACTGATTTTTGTTTTAGCACAGTCCCAAAGGTTTGAATGCCATTGTATCACCAATAACATTGAAAGGTTTGGGTCAATGTAAAGACACATACAACTGACTACATTGTACATGAGCATTACCTAATCAGGGCGCTAGCCTTTTACAAGGGTAACAGAGAAGAAACTACATGTATTATGTTAAAGACAAAGACATGTAGTTTCTTCATATCTACATGTACATTGTACATCAGGCTTACATGTATTACACCCTCACAAAAAATAATGATGACTAGCTTTCAGTTGACTCGATAGCTCTTGGTAGTGCACTGCAATGGTATTGCAGAGGTCATTCATTCAAATGCGATGCCAGCTTGTTTTTTTTTTCTGGCTTTCTTTTCATCACTGTGTAAACATACATTTGTAAAAGGGCAGCTACAATGCCATTACAACCTTTTGTTAAAACACTAAACTAAATCATTATAGAGAATTTTTTAACAGCATTGTCTCCAATCCTTTGGATTGTCTATATCACTTATTGCCTTTCAATAACCGAGATCAACTCATGCAATTATGACGTCGCATACCATTTAGAGTTTCCTTTAAAACAAACCGGTTCAGAGATACTTTCATTCCAGCAAGCGCAAGACATTTCAACTGACATTTATTATAATTATATATGTAAATTAGTTCTTTCTTATATGTTATTGTTTAGTTTTATTACATAATTTGTACACATTTGCAATTCAGCTTCTAGTTGCTATTAAGGTATTTTTAATAAACGTCTATCTATCTAAAGGCACATGCAGATAACTATTTTTTTTTTCAATATACTTTAGGTGCAAACAAAGCTTATGCATGTGTTTGCAATACATTCAGATATGTCCAGAGATGCCAGTTGGTTGCATGCAGATTTCAATAAGCGTCACGAAGTGTCCCCTTTCTCTTCTCCCCAACTTCAACTTCACTCGTGCCTCGGAATACAGACAATTGACGTCACAGTTTCCCCCAAATGCTGCTCCTTGATTAAGAATAAGCAGCTGCATTTACCCTAAGCTAAAAATAGAGTGTAACACTAACCTTTACCCTTAAGACAGTACCTTCTTGTTGGAAATAGGTAGTAGAGGCTTAGACTTAAAGGGACACTTTTTGTTGGATGTCAAAATAGATCATTTTGCCATCTTTTAGGAGGCAGCGTGGTCGAGTGGTTAAGGCGTTGGGTTTGCATGGGGCTGCTTCGGGTTCAAATCCCGTTCTAACCTCTGGTTGGGATTTGTTTCCGGTTGTCCCGGATTCAACTCAACCATGCTTTGTAAATGGCCAACTGGTTGCCTCCTACCAGTTGGGGTTTTTAATATTGTTTCTGTTAACTTTGAATTGTTTCTTTCACATTGTTAGAAGTGGGGTGCCTGTAAACTGATAGCTAAGTGCACTGCCACTATAAACAAAGCATTTACATATTTTTTTTTACATTTAAAATTAATAGCTAAGTTACCTGGCCTAAGAATGGAAGCAAGGCTGCTGGTGACCCTGCGCTGATACAAACGTTTGTGCTTTTCTAATGTTAATGTAGACTAATTAGAATTACAACAACACAATTTGCGTGACAAAAGCAGTGAGGTCTGTATCAATACAAGGTCACCAACAGCCTTGCAGCCATTCATAGGCTAGGTCACTGAGCAAACAACCGCAAAATGGCCTATTGGGTGTGCATTATGTGATGTTGTTTTAGAGACATAAAAATACATGTATTTTCTTAGAGTTTTGTAGTGACTGTTGATTGCCATCTTTAATTTCTAGTCATGATTGGATGAATTCAAAGAAAAGCAGTCTTTGCAACTTTTGCATTTCAGTTGGAGTAAACCCAAGATTGTTTCTAACCCTGTTTTATACTTGTACATGGTGGTGCATGTGTAAAGTAATGCCATTGTTAAGATGCATTCCAAATTTTGATGAACATCTTAAGTTGAGACTAACATGTAACCCCAGGTACTAGTATTTACATTGTACTTTGAACAAGGCAGTTACCGCATGCATTTCTTTAGGTTTAATTAATTAAGGTACTGTACTTGTTTTCCTGCTTAGGATGGGCTTAAACAACTTTGCAAGGAGTCTCAGCCTGTTAACTCTAACATTTCAATTTTGTTTTGTACAATAAGGTGTAGCTGCCGTCAAGAAAAAGTCACCTGGCCAAGGAGTTGCTGCACCACCTGTTCCTCATTCAAGGACAACAGCACTTCCACAAAAGACAGTTAAAGAAGATCAGAAAAAAAGGAAAACTGAACTTAAAAAGGAGAGCAGTTATGATGCCAGTGACAGTGATTCTGAGAAGGGGAGTAGAGATAGATTAAACACTGATGGGGATTTTGGGTATGAAACTGGATCGCTTGATGACAGCGATGTATCAACTGGCGAACTTCTTAGTCCGTCAGCTAAAGATGAGCAGAAAACTATTTTAATGCCTAGTCAAAGTGATAATAGTAGTTGTACTTATGCCGACCTTGACTTGAAGAAATTACCTGCTGTTGATGAAGGGAGTAAAGAAATACAGTGTCCAGAAACACATGAGATAGTATACTCTGAACTTTCATTAAATGACCAAGATGCTGATGACAGTGGATTATACACCTATGCAGGGGATGGGTTTAGGCCTTTGATTGTGCAAGAAGGTGTTGGTATTGCAGCCCCTATTGCGATCCCTATTGCAGCACAGAAGCTAAATAAAAATCCAATTATCGAAAATGACAGTGAAAAGGTAAAGCTTTGCGATAGTGGAAGACAGACGCCTCCAGAGTATGAAGAAGTTAAAATTGTTGATCGCAACTTTGACAGATCAAATATCAAAGAAGTGCCATCAAACCAAAGGACGGTGGAGACAGAAAATGACCCTATACATATTGTTGGACCCAAGAACGATCTTTATGCAGTTGTAAACAAAAAGCCAAAGGGTGCAGAATGTAGTGACAGTACTACACAGCTCCCTAGACAGAGCAGTCCGATACAAAGGCCTATTGTTGAATTAGGTGATGTTGTGCCTGCAATTCCGGGTGGGCGGAAGGACTCAAACATGTATCAAGCTATCACAGGAGAGCTTCAGAGCATGATCATGGCATGTGATAATGTAGAGTTTGAAGAGATATCATCTAGGAAGAATTCAGTTGAAAAAAAGACAAGTTCAGGGGATAAAAGAGGGCCTCCACCAAAGCCAAAGCCTTATGCAGGACCAGGTGTTAAAAAGTCTGATCCAGATAAAGCACAAACAGGGCAAGCTAAAGAAAACCAAATGAAGGGTGAGTTTATGTATTTTGACTCCTCTAGCCTTACCCTTTGCAAAGTTCCATGGAGTGACACACTTTTCTACCGTATCTACATGTTCATGTACACTGTAGCACTTCAGTATAATTATAGTTTCTTGGTACTGTTATCCAAGAGAACTTCTACACTATGCGAATGGTACATGTAAACAATAAATTATTACTGTAACAGTACTGTACAATCCTTTCAGCTTTCTGTTCTTTTCTCCTATCTGTTACTTTGCTTTGTAAGTACAAATGTACTGTAGCCTTTTTGTTGATTTGTGCACAATATATTTCAATAGGCCATTTTACAGTAGTTTGCTCAGTGACCTAGCCTATGAATGACTGTGAGACTGCCGGTGACGTTGTATTGATACAGATCTTGAATCTTGTCAGTCTCCCGGTGTGCTCTATGCCAGGAAAGATCTCAGTTTCTCGATTTTGTGTCTGTCTATCTCTGTTCTGGTGATTTTGATATCATTCTGTGATACAATGTATGCCAAAGATCTCCCTCCAGTGAGACAAAAATGACATCCACAGTGGAGGAAGAGAAAAAGTAATTTTAGTCAAAATCATAGAAAAATTACATTTAGAGCCTAGTGAAGGCATCTAGATGGTTTTTATGGCAAGGCATGGCAATCGTAAACGAAATTCATGTGCAAAATTATAAAGGTGAGCTTCTGACTCTGTTGGGTAAACATCATTAATATTCCACGTTGCTTGTCTATAACTTTGGTCATTAACTTGTTTTCCATTATCCAAAATTGTAAACCTACGACTTTTTACATAGAATAACCTTTTAGAAGGATGTTCTACTTTCTGAGATGATACTTTGTGATTCAGAGGCATAATTTATTGCAACAAAAAATTCATCACTTTTGGTGGCGTGTGAGTTACGTGATCGCCTTTGCCTGCATTCCTTTCATCATGTCACTAAAAAACAATCGACAAATATTCGTGAAGGGTCGATTTCTCTGGAATTTGAAGGTGTGATTGCTAAACAGTGGAGAATGGATCTTTGCTATCAATAAAAATCCCCCCCCCCCCCCCCCCCCGGGAGATCCTGATTTTTCAGTGATTCAAAGGGTTTTTCGACATCTCAGCTCACCATTTATGAAGAACTTCTTACAGAAACTGTATACCTTGTTTTTCAATTTTACGGAATATAATGTTTTAATTTAAACTAATATAAATTTATTAAACCATTGTTATTTACATTGTATAACATATAGAAAATTCTGTCTGATTTGTTATGACAAAGTTGTATTCAGAGAGACTCTTTTGTCCTGTTGATTTTCCACGAGTGGATGCCAAGTTGTCAAAGTGTCTCAAGGAATGATGGTATCTTGGACTGGCCGGGAGAGGATTGGGAAGCAAACATTGATCTCCTAGTTCGTACTTGAAGCCGAATATTGCTAATTTCTTGAGAACATTATGTACTGTGAAGGCAATAACATCCCAATGTGGAAAGAATAGTGCTTTAAACAGGAGAAAGTTTTTCGACATGTACTGAGTTGTAGATTTTAAACTGAATGATTTCGCAAATTTACCAGGAAAAGAGGAGTAACATTTGCTTGATTAGCCAGTAAAGATAACTGGTTACCAGCTCTTAACAAGAACCATGCACCTTTGCTGACAGGCTGTGCAACTGCTCCGATCATAAGGTAGGCTGTGGCTCCATTGCCCAGCAATAAAATTGAGCCTTAACTGACTTAATGTAAGCCAATTATTTTACCTTTACCTTTATTAAGTTGGTAAAGCTGGTAATTAAGTCATCACATTAACTTATTTTAGCCTTTTTAAGAATTATTATAATGAATGAATACACATTTTCCCCCAACAGACACAGAGCCTCAGGAAGGTCAACCATTGTATGCCACAGTTCAAAAACTACCAAAACCTGAAAAGAATGACTCGGTAGAGTCCCTTGATCAACTGAGAATTCCTGCGTCATCTGATGATGATAATAATGACAATACCAGTGATGGAGAGTTGCCGCCACCTCTTCCGTCAAGGTTACCAAATCCGGAGGATACCTTAGAAAGAACTGAACAATGTGAGAACTCCTTTCATTTTGATAAAGGAGATAAAGTGGAGGAGAAACCTAAAAAGAGTGGGGGCTTTAAACTGTTTAAAAGAAAACACCGAAGGCAGATGTCAGATGGAAATGTGGATTTGGAAGCCAGTCCTGCAGGCAGTCCAGTGTTTCAGCATCGTCGATCAAAATCACAGGCAGACGTGATGAACATTGGGGAGAATGGACAAAGTCATATAGACCAATCAGATCCGAAAGCATTGTATTCAGAAATTGATATTCAGCCTGGAAAAATAGAAGGTTCTTCGGACAAGAAGCCACCTGTCAAGCCTTACATGGAAGTTGACATAACACAACCTCCTGTCACCCCTACTGAGTTTAAGGAGGCGAAATTTACGGGAGAGGAGATTGAGGATTACAGTGAACCATATGAATTGCCTGAGGGATGGAGGGAGGTGAATGGTGATAATGGCACTTACTATTGGCATGTTGCTTCTGGCACAACTCAGTGGACCTTACCCCAGGTGGCACCAAGACCAAAGGTACTGTACCAGTTGGAGATTGTGTTTTTTGGTGCTGTTTTTTGTTGGGATGGAAATAATGTTTTTGTAGACAGAGATTTACATCCTTCATTTATGAACTGCAATCCTTGTCAAAATCGTTGATGCAGTTCAGCTTTATTTTGCTCAAGATTACTCCCTTTTTAATGTTGACCTCAATGAAATGATGCTACACAAAGTGGGGTGTTTCAAGTAAACTTTAATGTTATGAGGATTGCAGTTGTGGGAAAATTAAGTTTTCTCTACAGACTATGCTGATCTGACTTGTTGCACCATGTACGTGTATGTAATTTATCACCAACAGGTGAACTTGAGAGGAAAGAAAAAAAAGGAACTTTATTCAAGTGTCTATTTGTTCTGGCTCTGGAGCACTAATTGGGTACACTGTAAACTGAAATTAACAATTAACTCAAATCAAGTTAAATGTTGGTTTTTGAGGAGGCTCTGGTTTTTTTGAACTAAAACATTCCAGCATGGGTAGAGGTTTCTTGGGCAATCCAGCAAACAGCTTCTACTGGGGGCACTTGCTTTCCTTTCCCAATACGTGCCAAAAAGGGGATGAGTCCTGAGTGCAAACGTTGTAATAAAGCAGGCCAAATGGCCCATCAAACAACTATCAAGAAAGGACAGGTAAATAGAACCACAAGGTTAAGGAGCTTCATAGGGGTGCAACAACTGATAACGATACATGTAGTCTCAATGGCCCAATTACATAGGGGGAGAGTAAAATTAAGCTTAGAAATGAACCCTCTAGCCTTAATGAATTAAGAGCGGCTGTGTGGAGGGGGCAGTTGATTTGCACTTTGGAGTTTCCACATTCCAGTCTTGTTCTGACCTCCAGTTGGAGTTGCTCTGAGTAGTTCCTGGCCAAGCTCCTTGGCTATGTTTGTTCATGGCCAATCGATTTGCCTTCTCCTGGGTGGAATTCTTACTTTATTTGTTTCATTAAAGCCCTTTCAAGAAAAGCCCTTAATTAAGGGAAGTGGTCAAATAAGTATGTTAATTATCATCCTTGTCATACTTTGATTACATGCAGTTTTCTGTAGGACCCTTCATGTTTTTTCATTATAAGATGCAAATACTTTCCCTTTTTGTCCAGAAAAAAGCAACTGAAGAGGCAAAATCTGCAGAAGCAACAGAAAGGCAAAAGGTACATGTACAGGTTGTGCATTGATATTATTCTGGCTGTTGAAAAAGTGGCATTTAAACAAGTCATAGCCATGTGTACACTTGTATGTACTTGATAGTAGCATTAAGTCTGTAACAAGGAAATCATTCAAGTTCTCTTTTTCTTAATGTGAACTGTGCTGTTTTATCTGGTCTATTGCTTACATGAGAAAAATTACCCTCTTCACTTATTGAGAATCATGTTTTTAATGTTAAAAATGGACTGTAGTAGTCTATGAACGTTACTCCAAAAGATAAAAATTTAATGTTGCTATGAGAGAGACAGGGCTCGAGACTAACTTTTTAGCTCACTAGCCTAGTGGCTTGTATCAGGTCTGATTTCACTAGCCAAATCTAAATTTGCACTAGCCAGTCTCGTCATGCGCAGTTTCATTCATTTGTACAAACTATCACGAAAAAATTACCACATTTGCAAGCAATTTTAGTAAATTTTCTCATATTCTCATATCCATCCTTGCAACAGTGGCGCAAATGTGCTGGAGTGTACAGCTTCTCGTATTTTTCTCAAGAAGGCAAAGTTTCGTGGCTTTGAGCCCAATTCTCACAGAACCGTTGCCAAAACTCTGCAACTCACCAATGCACCAGGGTACGGAAAACAAGGAATAAAGTTTAAATTCAGAAATAAGCCGTACATAAAACTGAACTACTCGTTTGGAAGTCTGTGGAAAGGATTTTCCTTTGATTAGAGCTCTTTGCGATTGAAACTTTAACCTGAAAGCGCCATTCTACGCATGAAGCACAAAAGCAGCGGAATGCAGGAAAATAATATATTAAATTAGATGTTAGATATAAAGGAAGTTCGAAAGGACAGACTTGCCCTCATATAAGATTTTCTTTTTAATAGTTTCAAACAGCAATCTGTGCGTTTTATGCTTGAATGTTTTTTCGGAGTCAATTAATATTTGGCGGCCACAGTGCTCGTGAGCAAGTTTTCTCTCTTTTTATGTGAGTTTAACCATTCCTAGTAAACGAGATAAGTCGCTAGATATTGTCTCTTTTTTTTTTTTCAATTTGAAATAAATTATATTTGGATTCAATTTCTAAACAAATTCATGACCTCTTTCCATATGCAGATAAGAATGTCGCAAACAGTTTGCGTTGGCTCAATCGCAAACACTGTCACTTTTTGCATTTGTGTTTGCGATCCTCTTTTCCTTATGCGTGATTGCTTTACGCAACTTGATCTCGGGACATCCTAAGAAAAGGGTGCAAAAATAAAAGCAGAATTAGTGTTTGTGTTGTGTTCAACTTCTTATGTTGGAGTTGTTGCGAAGAAGAAGGCAGAGAGGAAGTGTAAAGAGAAGTCACTGATTCTGGCTCCGATACATTTTTGAGGAGCAGCAATGGCTGCAGCATAGCCAGTATCAAATTATACTGTAGGAACTGGCTCTTTGTGATCAAGAACTTTACTACAGGTATATTTGGTGGGATATTCCCCTGCGATATTCATTAAATTCACACTGTTTTGAGGAGTATCCTCATTGCCACAATCGTACTTGGACGACATTTTCATATACTTGATCGCAAACAATCAGAAACAGTTAACGATTGTTTCCATATCGTTGTTTCCTCGCTTTTGCATTGCTACTCGTCGCCAACAAGACGTAACAATAGAAATCTCTTGCGTCTTGTTTGCGATCATCGGCGATTATCGGCGATTGGTTGATGATGAACATAAAAGGTGTTTCCATTTACGCAAACTGTTTGTGATCAAGCTCTCGGAAGGTGCTTGCAATTGTTTGCGACAGAGTTACGCGCATATGGAAACAGTAGCCAAGAAGTTCTGCATGATTTCACTCGTGATTAGTTGTTTGTAACATGGTGTGGGAAAACTGTAATCCGCGTTGGTTTTCTCTTCAGTTTTTTTTTTCAACTTATCATTTTCTAAGGCAGTAAATTCCATAGAATCTGCTCACAGTTTCTGTTGTTATTTTCTATTCTCTCCTTTTGCCTTATCCATAAGAAATGATTTTCATTTTTGTTTTGGTCCAGAACTCCACTTCTTCACAATATTTACTAGCCCCAATGGCTAGTGGAAGCTCAAAATCTACTAGCCAAAACTGAAATTTCACTAGTCTGTGGCTAGTTGGCTACCGTGAGTGTCGAGCCCTGAGAGACAAGTATGTTTCTGTATCAAGTCAGAGACTCATTTGTGAGTGTCTGTGTGATCCTATGAGTTTGATTGACAGAGATCATACGTGTAGCAACTCAGCGATTGTAATCCAGGAATGATGACAGTACCTTTTCTCAGCTTTCAAAAGAGTTTATCTAATTGATGTTAAGGCAGTAATTTCTGCCTGGCAAATGTGAGCAATGTATTTGAGGGATTGGATGAGGTTGTGTGGAGTGGAGTGGAGTCCTTTTAGTGAAAATTATTTTTAACCTTTTGTTAGTCGATTTAAAAGCGAACTCAGCATCTAATGAAATTTATGAGCACTATTATAACCTTTTTAGGTGCTTAGTTTTCCTGTGCACTCTATGGGTTGGATTGAGCTGGAGGAAAACCAAGTTGCACCGCATAACATGAGCGAAACAATCTCTGACTGCATCTCATCATTGGCACAGCAGCGGAAGGACCTCTGGAACACGTCAGACACCTGGGGAGAGGTAGAAAATGAAAGCCAATAAACCTGCCCTTTAATTAAGTAACAGATTTGCATGAAGTTAAGTTAACTTTAACTGAATTAATAACTAGGAGTGATTGCGGTCAGTAGGCCATTTTACAGTTGTTTACTCAGCGACCTAGCCTATGAATGGCTGCGAGGCTGCCGGTGACCTTGTATTGATACAGCCTCCACTCCTTTTATCATGTAAATTGTATTGTTGTAATTCTAATTAGTCTGTGTTAACATTACAAAAGCATGAAGGTTTTTATCAAAACAGGGTCACCGGCAGCCTCGCTTCCATTCTTAGGCCAGGTAACTTAGCTACAACTGTAAAATGGTCTATTTTTGTCAGTGGGTTTGTTATATTAATTTGCACATGCGTTGGATTCCTCATGCTTTGGGTTGAAGAGCTTATAATTATTGATGTGGGGGAGGGGGGGGGGGACTCAAATTCTTGTGTACCAACCATCTTGTCGGGGAAGCTGCCCTATAGTTCATCGGTGTCTATGCACATAGCAGTGTTTTAGCTTAGCTGTTTTTGTAGTGTAACGGTGTACAGGCTTAGTGGTTTTTGTGCCTCTTGGTCTTCGAGCTTTAGGCCTTTGGGTTAGCGGTTACTCAGCCAGGCATAGGCTCTAAGTAGTATACCAGTGTCACAGCCTTCAGATTAGCAGTCATATGCTCAGAGGTCCTCCGGCTGGGTGTGGGAGCTCATGGCTGGGTTTTCAGGTTTTGCCAGCCATTGGTGCAGTCTCCATCTTGAAGCAGGCTGCCAATAGTTGAAGCTCCAAGATGTCTCACGCACCCATCCTCCACATCTATATTATAGCGACACACTTGTTCACATTAAGTTTTCCAAACATGACCAAATCATCAGTGATAAATGCTTGAGTGGAATCTATGACCTTCTGATCACTTGTTCACTATCCTCGTTCCATTCAACCATAAAATGTTTTTTACGGTATAATAATTATTAGTTCTTATTTTTTATGTCAATAAAAGCTGATTTGCATAAGAAAGATTTCACACTTAGACTTGCTTTAAAAAGGATTGAAGGAAACTCACATGTGGTCCTCTGTGTTGGTTTCGTGCCTTTCTATGTAATCATAAATTTCAAGAAGGGGACGTTCAGTCAATGTTATTGCCTTCTTATCTTTGTCTTCACTTTAAGTTTCATTACTGAGTTACAGCCATTTAATCTTTGCTTTTTTGGTAATAATAATAATAATAATAATAATAATAATAATAATAATAATAATAATAATAATAATAATAATAATAATAATAATTTACAGAGCTGTAAAAAATGATAAGATGTGATTTATGTTTCAGGGGAAGGATATAAGGCTATTGTTGGAAGGAGATGTTCTCAAACTTGCAGAACCAAGAACAAAAGCCACTTTGTTAGTTCAGCCTGTTTCTAAAATGAGAGTGTGGGGTATCGGCAAGGAGGATCAAAGGTACATGTGCTTGTAGTTTGTCTGGTAGCTTAACCCTCCTAATTCTGAACCCGATCCCCCCGTGACACCTCCATGAGTGAGTTGAAGAACATAAACACAAGCAATCTTCCATTTGTAAACATTACATGTCAAAACATGGAACTATCCCAAGGGATCTGACTAAGAACATCATAGTCTGAAGAAAATGCAAGAGCAAAATTTGAATACCTTTTGTATGAAATGTTGTTCATACAAAAGGAAAAACCACCAAACATTCAAAGTGACTCCCTAAGGGCGAAAGTGTTCATGTAAATTAACATATTGTATATTCGCTCCTTTAAATTTCAACACTGAATTTTTCTTTCCACTTGATAATGAGGACAAGATGTCCTTGAAACATTGTGTAATTAACTTACTATCTCCTTTCTTTTTGTTAAGCTCTACATCCCCCCTTGAGAAGTAAAATAGTCTGGTCTTAGATTAAAATATCAAAGTGTCATTATAAGGAGGGGAAGCCAAGCATATCATTGGCATAAATCTTATGAAACAATCAGGGTTTTCAAAAGACTTGTAAACTAGCAGACATATTTCTGAAAGCATAGGATGTGACATATTTTGGCGCATTGCGAGGGTCAAGAGTGTGAGCTACGGAGTGGGGTCTTGGGGCATGCCCCTTAAAGAAATTTTTAGCATAGAACACTCAGAACACTCTGTTTCCAGTGTTTCTGGAACCCAAGAATCAGTTTCCCAGGCAAGGTTTGAGTTAAGTTTTAAAAAATTATAATATTGAGAAATAAAACCCTCAAATATTGGCATCAAAGTATCAGACATGGAATGAGAAAAGAACAGACGAAACCTGCAGCCTCCAGCCTCAAACGAAAACCCTGATTTTATGATTGTAGCAGGCATTGCATCTAATACAGCTGTCTGTAGGTACTTTTTTCAAGGCATGTTCCACTCCATGTAACATCCTACTTTGACATTTTAAAAAGAATTCATCTGGCAATTTGAAAAGCGTTTTTTGTTGGCTGCTCCAGGCCAATCCAATTTACAAGGTTTTCAATAATTTTTTGTTTTCAGGGATTTCGCATATGTAGCTCGGGATCCCTCAACTGGTAAACACAAGTGTCACATGTTTCGCTGCCATGGCAATATATCTGGTCGTACAATCACCAATGCTTTGCATGACATGTGTAGTAAGATTCTGGAAAAGAAGAAAAAGGCACAGGAAAGCAACAGGAAGATGTCAGCACAGAAGCCGTGGTCCGACATTATTAACACCCCTCCGCCATCATCAGCAAGAGGTACAGCATATGTAATTGACTATCAATCTATTTTTAGATCTATCTTGATCTGATGCACCGTTGATCATTTCATCATGGAAAGTTTGCAATATAAACTGACAAATTATTATTATTATTTTAATTTTTAACCATTTCATAACCTTTTTAGCCTTGTTTGTAGAATATACTTAAATTATTATTGGGTAATAATCACCTTACGTGCAACCAACCAGCGCGGAGAATTTTCAATAATCACCTATGTAATTATTCTAATTATACATGTTTTTTTAGATCATGCCAGTTTCAACGAAAAGCCTCATGTGGAACCTAAGAAGAGCTTTTCTGCCAAGTATGTCGGGAGGATTGATGTGCCCAAACCTACAGGTTTGATGTTCTTTTCGTGGTTTGTGATGTTGTAGATACAGGTGGAAGCAGCTGAAAACATGTATTACTTTGAGTAGCAGTTTCTGAGGCTTTGTTTAGTGTACAGTGTATCCCATTTGCAAGCTTGGTGGTCTTTCGATTAGCAGTCAAATGCCGGAAAAAGTGCAGGCGTGAGTAAATTTCAGGCTGAGATGGGGAACATTACTTTGTTTCTTTGTTTAAATGGTTTTAGGTGTGGAGATTCTGAACAAGGCTATTAACAAGCTTACTGGCAAAGGCGGAGTCTGGAAAACCATCCTGATAGAAATTAGTGTTTCAAACATCAGAATAACAGATTGCACGGTGAGAGAGAGTTGAATTCACTAGACAATAAAAATTGCTTTCAAGCATTTATTTTTAAGACTGGAGTTGTACCCAGCGGGGACAAGTTGGCACAAGGCTGGGATTTTATTAAATTCCTGTTGTAGGCAGGATCATCTTAACAGCCAAGAGTAAGCTGACAACATCTAAGAGAATGTTATCTGAAAACATAACTTTGCACTGTTGTAATCGATTTGCTCTATTCCAAGTTGATCAGGATGTAAATTGCATTGTGATGATCCAAGGTTTTACATGTGACTTGAATGAAAGGAATTTTGAAGAGAATATTGAAAATTTTCTTGTCGTCTTCTACAAAACCTCAAATTTGGTCATGTCACATTAATTTTGGTAGAAAGCAGCAAAGGGTAGAGCATGCATGCATGCATGTGACCGTAAAGCGGTATTAGGAAATTAAACAACCACATGCTGAGTAGAAAGCTGACTTTTTGAGCTGTTGCCCTTGCTCTGATCGTCAGGTTGGAACTTTACCTAAATGTAGCCACAGACACAGCACCACTGTCCACAGTTTTTTTAAACTAACCCTCTTTTAAGCTATCTGATGCCCTGCCACTGTGACGATTTGCGCAGTCTGTCAGTGGGGTAATGCTTGAAACATCAGCTTTCCACTCTTCCTGCAGGGGCAATCTTACTTTGTCAACTCAGATGAACTGGGGCCCGTTTCTCGAAAGTCCCGAAACTTTACGGGCCATTTTCGGGTGTCACAATTCCCTTTGTATCTCAAGAACAGAGAGGATTTAAGTCATCAAACTTCACAGACATCTTTTCTTTAGTTGGCTTGAAAACATGTTAAAAGATCGGCTTTCCAAAACAAGCGGTTGGTAGTTTCACAAATGGCTTTTCGGGACTTTCGAGAAACGGGCCCTGCAGAATGTTATTGATCCTCACACTACTCTGGACGATTTAAACAATTGTCTCTTATAGACACCTGAAAAAATTCAGGTGGCTCCAACGGGATTCGAACCCATGACCTCTGCTGTGCTGGTGCAATGCTGTATCAACTGAGCCAACTGAGCTATGAAGCCGCTCAGTTGGGAGCATGTTAATTTGTTGGGTTCCTGTCTTCCTGTGAAAGGACTGATAAATGTATATTTGAAGTGCAGGTTACATGTCTCATATGTCTATAAGAGATAATTCCTTAAATTGTGCGAGGATCCCTCACTTCAAATATACATTATTTTCTTTCATGTATCAACTCGTTTGATATGATTAAATTCCTCTGCTTCGCTTAACCACTGATGCATCACCACAATTTTTTTTTGAAACTACTGTAATTCATTTTTTCAGTAATTACTTCAGTATACTGTCACCATTTGCATGTGTATTATTTGTCAAAAATGGCAAGTCTTACCAGCGTGACACTGAAATGACTGCCACCTCACTTAACAAAAATGTGACCATTCTCATTGGGAATTTGAATTAGAAAAAAAAAATCAACTGGCAAATCTCAACTCACATTACTTGCTTTGCTTTCAGACACAAGAGTTGATTTCGGAAGACAGGGTCCGGTTCATGTCCTTCTTTGGTGTTGGCAAGGATGAAAGGTAAACAGAAGGGATTTAATTTTAGAAAGTTTGGAAGTTCTGTTCCGATATTGGCTGGCATTTGTCGAGTGGACTTAAAGCTTGGACGTTAAGCATTTTTGAAGCTCCTTTATGCGTCCAGCATGATGAAAAAGGTACTAATTATTATTCACAGTAAAAACAGGGGCTGGTATTTCCTCTATTCTTTGCTAATTATTTCGAGAATACTCCATTTTACGACGGTGACAGTGACGAACACGGCGCAAATCAGTAATATATACCTCTTACTAACCGAGTTCAAGGGTGCGTAATTTACAGGACGGACCGAGAAAACGAGGTCGGTAAGATGTTTATTATATCTCTGTGGTAATCAGCCGCACCGGCCAGGAAACTAGTTGAAGTCATGCGAAGGTTCAACTGCCGCAAAGATTGCTGTGTCAAAATCCAAAAAAACGAATCTTCTTTGCTTTTTGAAATATATGAGTTGCTTGCAAGATTCAAACAGTTTTACAAGTTTATGTAACAGGAACGACATGAAAAACAGTTGAGCTATCAAGCCATGTGGGAACTGGTCATGAGCTGGTCTTAAGGAGGCTCGAAAGGGTTTTAACACTTAGAAGACTCTCTGTTTGGATCGAATAACGCTACAACGCTGTATCACGTAACAGGAATGTTATGGTACCATATGAAACACCGATTATTTCCAAACAAGATGTGATCATTATTGTGATGTAATAAGTTACCTTGGCAACGGGAAAGTCCAACAAAGACACCCTATATGTTGGAATCAGAACTACCTTTAAAAAAGTCACAAAATTAAGGTGGCTCTGAATCCACTGGACAGAATTTTTAAAAACTTTGCAGAAAGTTTCATCATGCCCTTCTGGTTACTTTTCAGAAATAAAGAAATGGGGGTCACCTAGTTGGTTTTTAAGATACAAGCTACAAAAGAGTGTTTTTACAGGGCTTGCCCGTTTCCACGGTGACAGTACGTCACAATAATGACTGCATCTTGTTCAGTAATTAATTCGTGTTTCATTTGGTACCGCAATATTGCCAATACATGATACAGCGTTATGGTGCCGATCCTTCTGGTAAGAGCGTCACTTGGAAGCGATGAAACTGGTTCAAGGCCCACCTTCAACCTGCAGGCTTTTCGACCGTTCGTTTTTGTTATGGAAATTCGCGTGCTTACCATAGCGATCTGATTGGATGAATTTCAGCTTTGGCAGTATTTTCATATATGAAAATTATTCTACGGCTCGCAATGTTTGTGGGTTATTTGTAAGCATCTTAGCAGGATGCAGAGGAAATGTAACAATATCTCGTTGTCGCCTCATGTGGCCTGTGTTGGCCTTATCCGTTCTAGATACTTTTAAAATCGCGAATGCTTTAAGGATTTCATTTGCAGGTTCCAAGTTTAATTCAGTTGGAATTGGGTTAAATTTAGAGCTCGAAGTTGAAATATCAACTTTGAATTATATCAACTTGCAGTACTAAAATTACAAAGAACTGCTTGCTTTTGAAGAAACGTAATAATTTTAATGCTTGTAAAGTGTTCTTTAGGTAACTTTTAATGGCTTTATTAACAGGATGTTATTCGCTAATGGCCATATCAATATTGTAATGGTATATTTAATTACTCAACTCAAGATCAGATGTGGCCGCTACTTTGCCAATATCAATATATCATCTATTTGTTTTCTGCCAGACTTTGTGGTTACATAGTGTGCACCTCACCAGATGTGTTTCTGTGTCACGTCTTTCACTGCACTCCGAATGCTGCAGCGCTCACCAAGGCATTAGCTGAAGCTTGTCAGGTGAGGGTATATTGTAAATACAGTGTACAGAGTTATGGTATTTCTGAATTGGGCATTTCAAGGATAGTAAACCAAACAACATCGGTGGTAGTCTCTCAAGTGGCCATAACAGTGGCACAGAATACGAAATTGCCCAAAGGAGACCAGAGCGGATTTAAGGCAAATCGCTGAAGAACAATAATTCCTTCAAGTGGTCTAACGACACCAGCTATAATTGAGACTATTTTTCATGGTATTCACGAAATTAATTTGTCAGAGAAAACTTGTCTTGCCATTATTGATATCTGTGGACTCAACACTAATCGTTGTTTACGTTATAAATAACGACACTGCTATAACAGTAGTCAATTTCCCAGTTCTTAGATGGCTTGATAGCTCCGTTTTTTAGAGCAGAGCGCAGCGCAATTCCATGAGTCCTGTTAAAGGATGTTTTGTTCCCACTTTTTTACAACTGTTTAAGTTTCTCCGTTAATTGCGATGTTCTGTTTAACAAAAAAAAAACCCATCTCATATGAATAATATCTTTGTATTCTTGTCATTTCCTTTACAGCTGCGTTTTCAGAAATGTGTTGATGCCCATCCAGAACTAATGCAGAAAGTAACTGCCTCTGAACAAGACAAAATAAAAGAAAAATCGGATAAGGATAAGGTAGGTTGAATTCTTGGTAGGACAATAGAAAATCGTTCACATAGCGTTTAATGCAGCGGGACCTATATGACGTGTTACCAGTCTGTCACGATGGCCAAACCACCGAATCAAAGCAAGACACTTCACACTTCACAAAGCCTATACTCTACCCTTTTTTTTGGCTGATCTACGGTTTAAAGAAAATTGACAGGTGGCTTTTTAATTTACGTGATAAAACTGGAAATTACGTACACTTCAAAAACAAATGATCGTGGCGGGATCACGCAAGGAGGAGTTGATATAAGAGGAATTACATCACGTTTTACGTGAAACGCGAACGGGAAAAGTGACCACGTGACCATGATTTGATGTTTGCACCTGCTGTGATTGATCGAAGTAATTACTTCTGTATTTGTTCCACGACACTCAATAGGCCAATTTCGATATATTAAAATTCACTCCTAAACAAAAGGCATCGTCACCTCGAGGCTCTGGGGAATAAATATAAGGATTTGTATGAGTTTATTTCCTTAAGCCTCGAGATGATACCTTTTGTTTAGGGCAGCATTTTAATGTATCTAAAGTGGGCCATTGAAAACCGCTCTCTCAAACAACTATATAAAGGAGCAAGACAAATCAGAGTGAGAGAATCTTCACGTGTTACAAACTAAAATCTGCTGTTTCTCGTTTCACGAAAACACGATGCTAAATCTAATATTCGGGAGTTTAAGAAACCACGACGGCTTCGGCGACGAAAACGTCACTTCAAAGTATAAGTTTGAGCTATTATAAGTATTTCAGGATTATTCCATCTTGTTTATATTACACAATATGGGAGAAGTGTCCTATAACTGGATTGGTACGGACGGATTTGAAGTTTAGTGTGAGACTGAAAGAATCACAGTAGTTTTGTCCGCGTTGTCGTCAAAACCTTAAATTTGGTCTTTTCACGTAGACGTTTTGACGAATACGGGAGAGAAATTTGAAAAAAATGCGTGTCGCACGATCATTTTGGTTCGTTTTACCAATGATATTACTGCTTTCTGGCGTTGTCTTTGCCGTTGCTGTCGTCGTTTCTTAAACTTCCTATTAAACTGTAAAAAACGTCCTGACGAAAGTCGTGGGAAGACTGAAATTTGCAATCCAGCATCTTTGGGGACCCAATATTTAAAAGCGGCGATTAATTATACTGACAGGGCTGTGACAAAGTTTTCCGAGACCTTCAAAATCACATGAACATATATTTGACTGCCATACTTCCTCTTGCTTACACTCATTTTTCATTTTGACCATAATTGTTTTGTTGTTTTTGTTTGACTACAGCCTCGTTTTTATTTTACAACAGGCTGGATTTATGACCAGTGTCCAAGGGCTCCTGGGAAAGTTCGGACAAAAGATAGGGGGAGGGAAGAAGGTCAGTGCTATTTCGAAGAGCGCGTATTCTGGGGGTGGCGAACATGGGCAAGCTTTAAGGCCGGGACACACTAGGCGATAAGTCGCTGCGACACGTCGCGGGGACAAGTCGCTGCAACAAATCGCCTTGTGTGACACGGTTAATTTCATGAAAATCATTGTCGCTGCGGCAGAATTTTGTCGCCGCGATCAGTCGCACGAATTCAAACCAGTTTGAATTTGTGCGACTAGTCGCAGCGACAAAATTAGCGAAAGCAGCGTTGTCGCATCGTGTGTACACTTTCCGCAACAAGTCGCTGCGACAAAATATAAATGAACCAATGAGAGAGCGTCATATGGTCAGCCATATTGAATTAGAAAACTAGTTCACATTCCCCCTCATACGAGATCACTGCGTGTGCTCCGAACAGGCGTCGTGTCGCAGCGACTTGTTTTGCAAGTAGTACACATGGAGCAACTTGTCGCAGAGACATGTCGCTGCGACTTGTCGCCTAGTGTGTCCCGGCCTTTAGCAAGAACGGTGACGGCTGTGAGAACTTCGTCTGAAAATAAAATATAACTTCGCGTTACTGTCATCTTTTCACAATTATTCAGAGTTGTTTGGGATGCAGTATATCAACGAGTGCGAGGGTTGCATCATAAGTTCCAAACAACGAGGAAGACCGAGTGCTTTTATTGTTTCGAGATGTTTGGAACCTGTGATGAAACACGAAGCACGAGGTTTTGATATGGCTTCTCAAACTTTGAATTTTGCATCCCTTGGTAATTGTGATGTAAACATTCTTGTAAACAGTGGAAAATGAGTCATTAAAAACGCTGTTCTTTGGTTTAACTTCTTTTGTTTTCATGCGTAAATCTTGATATCCATTGAGGAATAGGATGAAAACAACGTGTGGTTTGGATACGATATCCAAAACACGTGTGGTTTTCATCTTGGTTTTCATTGGGTTTCCAAAGCCATGCACGTGACGAATTTATCCATTTTTGATAGGCTTTTGAGTTCATGAGATCTTAATGAGTTTAAGAAGTTGAGTAGAAACAAACTGGGGGGGGGGGGGGGGGGGGGTAGGTGTAGTGGTTGGTTGCACTCGCATCCCACCAATGTGGCTTGGGTTCGGTTCCGAGCTCGGACCATATGTGCGCTAAGTTTGTTGTTGGTTTTTTTCTCTGCTGCGAGAGGTTTTCCCCTGGGTTCTCCAGTTTTCCCCTTTCCTCAAAAACACTTCTAAATTCCAATTTGATCGGATGCAGGTTCTCTCTAAAAACCACCTTGGATAGTTGAGTCTCCTTGGTAAATATCACGATTGATATTTATTAAATAAAACTGAAATGAACCGCGTGAAAGTTCGTGTTGTCGTTAAGGGCGATATAGACGACGCAATTTTTTTTGCGCAGTTAGGCCATTTTTTTTTCATTTTTCGTTGTAGTTTTTGTCCATGTCATAAACTCTATTCCGTATATTTATGTTGTCAAGCGAAGGAAGGAGACAACCAAGTGACTTTGAACAAAAGTCGCTGGAGTTGAGTTTGAGTTCGGGGCCACCGGCAGCAAATCCAGTCGTCCCAAATTCAACTCCTTCACAGAGTGAACGGAAGTTGGAGATGATCTCTTTAACGGGAAGAAGAATTTTTAACAACAAAATCATGTTCTCAGAGTTACTACGGGCATGTCATCTATATATATATTTTTTTTTTTGGGGGGGGGGGAGGGGGGAGGAGGGGGAGGGGGTTGGAGGAGGGAATTTCATGGCTTCTACGATCCTGCGATCAGGCTCTATTTTAGTCTTGTGCGGTACGCTAAAAATGAGGCTGATTGCAGGTTAAGCTTTTACTTGCCTTATTTGCTTTGTAAAAATGGTACAGAATTGGAATGCCCCTGGTCGTCAATTAAATTAAGAGTCTTTTCGATGTTTCATTGTTTTGTTTTGGTTTTTTTTTTTTTTTTACCAGGAGGAGAATCAGCCTGACACCAAGTCCTCGCAAAGCAATATTCATGTGATAACTTGTAAACCTACACACACATTTATGGTGAAATACTACGGTGCTCTTCCTGTTGCTGTGGGGACTGGAATCGAAACTGTGGAGGAGGCAGCTAAGGTACCGGTAATCACAATTCATCAACGTTATTTCTCAAAAAATGCATAGATGTAGTAACCGCTTTTGTGCATTTTTTTTTTCAGCATTTGGCAGGTGGAACTCTGCTTGTTTGTCAGTTAGATGTGGCTCTAAATGGTGTAACGCTTTACGACAGTCAGAGAAGCGCTTTGTCGAAGAGAAACTTGGATGCGGATACGATATCATATTGTGGGCTAACAAGGTAATGGTGGTCAGGGACGGATCCCCCGGGAGGGGTGGGGGGTAAATAGGGTGGCTAACCTTCCCCCATTTTGGCTCCTTTTTTTAAAAGTCAATTGCATTTTTTTGGTTGATATTGAATAAAATTTACAATTATTTAGTACAATCTGACAATTCTGACTGACTGATTTCCTCAACGAACGAAGAAGAAATCTCTTTACTTCCTACTTTTGTAGCAGAGTATTTCTATGTATCTGATTTTAATTGTATTATTGTTATACCGTTTACCTGACGTGAACTTTTTATTAATGCAAAACAAACAAAGTCAAAATGGCAGCCTAAACTATCTGGACTTTTGTTAGAGTTTATATAAGTCTCTCTTGTCCAGATAAACTACGCAATATTGACTTTTGCGGCCTGATGTGAGCATGCGTGTGTTCTACAGTGTTCAAACAGCTTCAAGACCATTCAACATGAAAGTTTAAACCGATTTAAAGTAGATTCAACACGCTTTCAACAAGCTTTGAACATTTTTTACGCTTTGAACAATGTTGGACGACCTGTTCAAACGCACCGAACATTTGGTTCAACAAAGTGTTGAATGCATGTTGAAGCAAATGATGAAACCGATTAAACGGGCCTTTACATTTTGGTGCCTGTCTTCAGAGCCGTTCTGGTCCTGGCGACTAGAAATGACGAAATTTGAGGTTATGTGGGAATGCGCAAATTCCGATAACTTTTCAATTTTCTTTCCAAACATCCGCAACATTCATAGCAAGTTTATTCTTGGAATGTTCATTCACACTTCCCATGCCGAACGATTTGGAGTACGGACGCAAAGTAAGGAGTTTAAGGCTACGGCTACGCCTACGCCACAAAGCAATAATATTATTGGTGAAAAAAGGAGAAAGAATCGTGCTGCGTGTGCAGCACGAATTTCCGTGCATTTCTTCGCCGTACTCCACAAAATAAAACGTGAAATCAGCAAATTTTAGGTTTTGGCGACAAACGTGAACAAATAAAGGCCTGGCCAAACGTTCGCAACATTTCAACGCAACATCTTGCAAAATTGTTGCATGATTTTGCGACGTGTCGAATAGACTGGCCAAACGCACGCAACATATCGCAAGAGGGTGGCCAAACGTACGCAACGTGTTGTGCCCAACAATTTTGCATGATGTTGCGTTGAAGTGTTGCGAGCGTTTGGCCAGCCCTTTACAAAAAGCCGGTCATTTCCTATTTTTACTTTAAAACCGTTCGTACCCATCCAGTTACAGGATAGTTCGCCCGTATTGTACAAGGTGAACAAGACTGAATAATCGTGAAATACTTGTGATAGCACCAAGTTATATTTTGGAGTGACGTTTTCGTTGTCGTTGCCGTTGTCTTAGCTTAGAATTCCTATTTTTGACCAACAACTACCAACGTTGTTGGGTGTTACATGTTTCGTCCGTTTGCACAACCTGTTGCATGTTGTTGCAAGAAGTTTGAAACTGGTCAAACTTTTAAGGCCGGGACACACTAGGCGATAAGGCGCTGCGACACGTCGCGGGGACAAGTCGCCGTAACAATTCGCGTCATGTGACACGGTTGATTTTGTGAAAATCATTGTCACTGCGACAGGATTTTGTCGCTGCGATCAGTTGCACGAATTCAAACCAGTTTGAATTCGTGTGACTGATCGCAGTGACAAAATTAGCGAAAGCAGTGTTTTCGCACCATGTGTACGCTTCCGGCAACAAGTCGCTGCGACAAAATATAAATGAACCAATGAGAGAACGTCATATGATCCGCCATATGGAATTAGAAAACTAGTTCACATTTCCGCTCATACGAGATCACTGCGTGTACATCCAACAGGCTTCCTGTCGCAGCGACTAGTTTTGCAAGTGGTACACACGGAGCGACTTGTCGCAGAGAACTGTCGCTGCGACTTGTCGCCTAGTGTGTCTCGGCCTTAAGCCCCGTTCAAACGGACGCATTGAGTTAACACTAATGTTAAATCAAGTTCTATTGTTCAGTGTTTCCCTAGGGATTCAAAACACCAGAGAGTTGATACTAGAGTATTGCCAACAGCAGTGTTACACCGAGTTTTCCTCAAGTGTTCACCGCAACAATTGTTCGCCAACAACTTCCAACAATGGTTGCGTTCATACTTGAGAGAAACACAGTGCAACACATGTGTTGCCGCTACTGTAGTTTCAACTCTCTGGTGTTTTGGAATCCCCAGGGGAACACTAAACACTTAATGACTGGTCTCGAGGGAAACTGTTCATTTTGTTTCTCAAAAATCTCAACGTTTCCCCGAGGCGCAGCCGAAGGAAACATTGAAATTCGAGGGAAACAAAATGAACTGTTTCCCAAGGGACCAGTCATTAAGTGATTTGTTATATAGCACAAAAAGAAAAACGTTCAACCGCAACAGCAACGGCGGTCGTCGGTCAACATTCGCGGGTAACAGTGCACTGTTACCCCCTGACGTAATAGATTTTGCACTGTTGCCTGCTGAGAGACTTTTGGCGGGAAACAGTTTTATTGTTAGATGTCATGTGACCTCGGAGTAACCAATGAGAGCGCGTTCTACTGGGGGAAAAATTCAACTATATAACAATGAACTTGATTTAACACTGGTGTTAACTCCCCGAATGCGACCGCAACCAGTGTTGGGAGTTGTTGCGTCAGTTTGCACGGTGCTTAACTGCAAAGTGATTACAGTAACAGGAAATAGGGAGCTTACGAAACGACGACGCCGACGGCAACGACGACGCTACAAAACAATAGGTTTGGTGAGCAAAAACAATGGCTCTGCACGTGCGTTTTACATTTTGGTACATTTCTTTGCCGTCATCTCCTAAATTACGACGTGAAATGACCAAATTCAAGGTTCTGTGGAGGACGTTAGCACATGACGATGAATTTTCAGTTCTCTCTGTGCGCTTCCAACCCACTCATACCAGTTTAATTCCTTGACAGTTACTACACATTTTTAAAGCGAAACGACATGAAATAGTTTCGTAGTGATATGAATAACGCGAACTCGTATTTTTAAATGAAGTCCTCGTAGCCGTCGTCGTCCTCGTTTCGTAAGCTCCCTAATATAATTTTTAGACAACGTTCTCTTATCCGTCGTCGTCGTCTTTAGGTAAGCTCCGGAGAAGCACGTCATGGTGCGCGCCGGTTTTAGTGGGGAGGCAATTAGTGTTTCTTCAGAAAGAAGCAAGTAACATATGCACTTCTTTTCTTGTTCTTATTTTTAATAGTAATAGAAGCCACTTTGGACTCATACAGACTATGGGTGGAGGAAAATATATCTGTCATGTGTTTGCAGAGTACAAGGTAGGTACTAGTAATAAACTTAAAACCCTCCCTCACAAAGCTGGCGCCACGGGCTAATGAAATGCTCGAAGAGAAATCAGGTCTTTTTGTTGGAGTTTTGTTCAAACCCAAAAAGTCAAACCTACCTCCAGACTGACTGAGATCATAAGTACAGGTCGTTTTTAAATTTCAACGCAGCTTAAAATAATCGCGCGTGATTGTCACTAGTTGATGAGAGTTCATTATTTTTCTGTCCATTCGCGTGGTAGTTCTATTACTAGCAAAGCAAAGCAATTTGATTTTGAGGCAAGCGTTTGTAACAAAGACCCTTGCTTGGTAGCACGGATAACCAGCCCTGTTTTTGAAATTCAGTTGGGATCCTTGTGGTAGTTGACCTTACTGTTATTGGGTCGGAGAAATCGTCTTGGTTTTGATGTTACCTCCTCAGCTGAAAACCGCAGTGATTTTTTTCGTTTTTTAGACCAAAGCTGGTCCTATTGTTGCTGCTATTCATGAGACTCTGTGAAGACGAAGCACAGACGGATCAAGGGTTGAACAGAATTTTTAATTGTAAAGTTGAGTAGATTGTATTGTGCTGCAGCAAGAGAAGCTAACAGATGGGAAGAAACAGACCATTTTCAGGCAGTGTCAAATGACAAGGCCGGACCTATAGGAAATAGAGCAAGAATTTCTAGTCGAAGAGATAACTTGTTCTTATAAGATCAAAAATTAAGCCGTTTACGCAATTATTGAGTGTTTTGAGTTTTTTTTTTTTTTTTTTTTTTTTTTTTGGGGGGGGGGTGGGTGGATTGACGTTAAGGTTTTCATTTTTGACCAGAGAGGAGGGGGTAGAATTGACAAGCATTGAAAAAATGTAGATTAGAAGTACCTCTTTCCACCCTGACACGGTTGTGTTAGTTATGAAAGAAGTAGTGACTGAAAGGATTTAACTTTGAATGAGCTGATGCATATAAATCTTTTTGTTGTTGATGCTCTGCTTCTATAAATAAAAAAGGGTAAATTATTAAATCATTTATTACCTTGTTGCTTAAAACGTAGCCTGCTTAGCAGAGGTTTGCTTGATTTCCCTTTGTAGGGAGCTAGAAAGGAAACCTCTGCATGGATCTTCTCGATGCCGTCAACAATTTTGAACGAATAATAAAACTCTTAAGGACGGTGCCTTCTGTTGTTGTTGTGCGTACGTTCTGCGCATTTAGAGATACCTGGGTTTCCTATCGGTGGTGCTTGCTAGTGTAGGGGTATTTTTGCGCGGTTTAAAACTATGCGGAGAAAGCAGGACTTAGCAAGTGCTCCTGGCATCCAACAAGAAAATGGGGGGTAACCATGCATTATTCAGAAATAATTAAGCGTCATTTTGGAAAAGAACGCTATTCGTTGCTTTTTGGATTTCAATAACACATATTTAAGATCTGCTTTTCCCGCATATTCATGAACTGCACAAAATAACCTTTGAATTAGTAGGCACCGTCCTTAACTGGTTTCAAACTGGCTTTAACCAGTTTGAAATTAACACCTACTCATTGGCGGAAGAGTGGAAGGGACGTGGCTGTGACATCACGACTTGCATGCGTGACAGAACATCGAGGAGATCCTTTCCTTCTCGCTACCCATTCTCGTCCCCTGAGCCCTCCGTTTTTTTTGGTCACGTGGTCGGCGAAACGAAAGGCTCTGGTCTCAGCCAGTACCGGACGTCCGTAAATCTCGGACATCCGGCAGAGCATGCGCACTTCTTTCAAATTTCAATAATCGTGAGTGAGGGGAGAGAAGATATTGGTATAATGGGTGCTCCCTCAGTGGATCATTTCGAAGAAGCGTTTAAAGGCTTTGATTGCGCTTGTCGGTTACCAAACAACAAAACAGGGTGGTTACGATCGAGAATGATCTCGTTGCTGGTGATGTCATTAGGGAACTAAAGCAACGAGAACGTCAATAATTTGCATATTTACTGGACTGAAACAACAGCTTTGCACTCCATGCGCGTGCGTGTTTCACTTTTGTCCATTTCTTTGCCGTCGTCTGCAAAACAGCAACGTGAAATAGCCAAATTTGAGGTTTTATCAAGGACGTCACCTCTTGAAGATAAATTTTCATTTTCTCCCCTAATTTAAGCGCCGTTCCGACCAGTGTCATTTTTGAGAAACTACCACATCCTTGTCCTATTAAAAAGGTTGAAATAGGCACGAAGTGATTACAATAACGCACATTGATATTTTGAGGTGACGTTCTCGTTGCCGTCGCCGTTGCTTAAATTCTCCATTGATTTTGCGGAAACTTGTACGCCCTTTTCGACGTAGTCGTCATATTTCAGAAACTTTTTTTTAATCTTTTGAAAAGCGCGCCATATAGGTCGGAAGTAAAATGTAATGCGTAGTACTTGTAATTTTAATATTTCTGCGCATACAATTTTAGTCAGCCAATGAAAAATTTGAATTTTAGGTGCGACCAGAACCTTTCGTTTCGCCGACCATGTGACCAAAAGAGAAACGGAGGGCCCTGGGGACGAGAAAGTCTCGCTACCAAAGCAGGATAATTAAAACAGTCATGAGAGAAAAAAGAGATTGCACTGTAGCAGAAAGAGATCAAGAAAAAAAATGGCCATATTTGTTGAGTTATTCCTTAGTTTTAATTGCAGAAGTTTAATATATGGTGTTAAAAAATTTTCAGAAAAAAAAGAAATTCCCGAGAAGTGATATTCAGACGGTTTTATATTTGAATTTATTTCAAAGAGTTATTTTTGTATTTTTCTTATTTGGCGTCGTTTTAGATAGGATGTGATGGATAAGGGCATATATAAATAATTAATAACTTCTTTGCAGTGAGACAAAGAAAGAATGATCTATGTATTTACTGATTTGTGGAGTGAGTAAGTGATACAATCATTCATCGATCATTCATCGATTTTGTCAAAAGCAAAAATTGCGCACCTTGTAAGTTGGTTACAAATAATTAATTACTTTCTCCGGCAAGGCAGAGATTTCCTTGCTTTCCACATCATCGATGTCGTCCAGAACTGTGGACGAATCATTAACTCTTAACCGGTTTCAAACCTGCTATAACCAGTATGACTGTTAACGCCTGCCAATGGCAGAAGAGTGGAAGTGATGTTGCATTGATGTCACATCGCGCATCCGTAACAGAACGTCGAGGAGATCCAAGCATATGTTTCCTTTGCTTCTTGCAAGAGAGGGGAATGAAGGAAATTTCTGCCAAGCAGGGTAGGATGATTGAGGAAAAGAGGCATTTTTTTTTACTTTGGGAAAGCAAGATGATTTGATTTAATTGGCAATCTCATTAATTATAAGAGCAATTTGTGGGACTTAAATAAAGTTTCTACAGAAACCCATAAGAGTTGAAACGTGTAACGCGCGTTCACAGCTTCCGAATATTCAGTGCGAACCGATTGGTTGAATGTTTCAGTGCTAAGTACCATATTTGGAAACCCCTCGCTCTTGTTGTTCCAAATATGGTACTTAGCAAATCGAATATTCAGAAGCTTGTTTCCCAACACACAAGGGGCCGTTACACGTTTCAACCCTTATGGGTTTCTGGTTTCTATTAGCAACATTGTTATAGGTATAATTGATTAGTCTGTGCGTGAGAAATGAACCTCTTTCCAAGAAGTCAGGGGCAACCATAAATAATATAACCAATAAAAGATAGAGATTATAATTATGGACTCTTTATAGAGCTTGATAGTAAATTTAAATTTTCAATCCACAAAGAAGGTGACTTGCCACTGTGGATGTTTAAAGTGAAAAATTAAAGTAATAAAATATAAAACTATGCAAGTCATGCAATAAATATTGGCAGCCTTCTACCAGCCTCTTTGGAGGTGTCAGAGATATGATATCCTTAATGAATGATTAAAGAAAGGATTGCATTTGAAAAGTTTTGGTAAATTATATTGTCTGAGAGTTTATTGCAACCTTTTAACATTGTATTGACTAAATGCAAAATATAGACTATGATATAATGCTGCCTTAGTTTAAAAGCGAGAAATTTATATTACTTGGGATGTATATTACTTGTGAGCTATGATTTTCTTATAGGGATTTCAAAAAGGTAATGTAAGTTTTACGCGATTGTAGTGGTTAATAGTGAAGGACTTAATGCAAGCAGGCTGGATCCTGTTTAGTCGAAGTAATGTAAAGGATGTATTTGTGTGAACTTTTAGTCGTAGCTTAGTATTGTACAACTTAAAGTTATGTTTCCATTCAGTGTCTGCTTAGCATCAATTGAAAAATAAACATGTTTGAATGGTTTGAGCGCAATTTCCAGTTTAAGAAAATTTATTTGCTGTTTCCCTGACTGACACCATCGTTAACAAGGACCTTACACTTCCCTAACATCTTTCATCCCCAAACAACAAAAGCGTTTCTGTGCTTGGTCTCCCCACTTTTTTCCTACAATGTTGTTTTCTCTTAAACCTCTCCCCTTTCCCGCACATTTCTGTAATCCACCCCCTACCCTCCCTTTCAAACATACTCCGTGGCCTTTGATACAGTTTTTACAGGCATGGGACATCAACCCCTCGCCCAACCCCCAAAGGCTGAACGATCAAGTGTTGCAACCCGGCCGTACAGTTGAACCCAACAGGATCACCAAGGGACGCAAAACTCCCCACCACTTTGTAATGGAACACTTAGGAAAGCTGAGAATATGGGAACCACCGATGTCATGGCACTGATGGGATTTGAACCCATGCCCTCCAGTTTATTAGATAGGGACTCTAACCACCTGAGTTACGCTGCCCATTCTGATTGGCTAAAAGCTTTCAGGAAACAGTGCGGAAAAGAGGTAATTTGGTGCAAAAATAGGTGATGATCACAGAAAGTCACTAATCGAGCCCTGTATGGTGAAATTTTTTCGTGATTACGATAGGCGTGCATCGGCTATCGTTAGTGTATATTATGGGTAAGAAATCTCATGATTTTTCTCGTAAATTTTTTGTTGGTCTTCGAAGAAATTTGTTCGTGTAGGTATTCCAGATTGCTCTTGAAGTCATGTGATTACCTCCTGAAATCATCAGCTCATCACCGGAAAAGGATTGGTACTTTATGCATCCATGATTATAGTGTATAAAAGGGAATACAAGGGTATTTCACTGCAATACTGGATACACTTTAATAATTATAGTGTTGTTATGAAGGGATACACGAAGTATTGTACGTCGGCAGGAAAAAAGCGGCCCTACCAAGGGTGGGGGGGGGGGGGGGGGGGGGGGGTGCTTGTTCCCCTTCAAAATTTGCGTCTATTCGGAAACAACTTGCTCTCCGCTTTTTGATCCTTTAAATGGTTTATATTCCCTAAGATATTTTGTCTTTGATCCCCTGTTGCCCGTTCCCCTTCCCAGGGCAACCCTAAAAGCCGGAATCCGGAATCACAGTACAATACAGAGAGTAAAAACTATCCTAAACATTCATAAAAGCTAACCTTAGGCCTAATTAGGCCTAAGGTTAGCTTTTATGAATGTTTAGGATAGTTTTTAGAGGTTTTAGGGTTAGGGTTAGATTCCGGATTCCGGGTTTTAGGGTTGCCCCTGTTCTCCAGTTCAACTTGGCCATGTTCCTTGTTCCCCAACACCCCTGTGATGGCCTCCTCCTTGAGTGATCGCTTCTTAGACTTGTTATTTTATGATTCGTGCCCTATACGTTTTTTTCTTGTTTATTCTATACGTATGTGATACAAACTGAGATTGGTCGGCTAAATGCATTGATCAGCTAATGAGCACAACGCTTGGAGAGCTGTTCCCAAGGAAACACATCAGGGTTGTTGCGCTCCTAACTGAATGTATAAAGAAACTGCGTTATTGACAAAGCGCCAGGTCAAGTTAGCTGGATAGTAAGTTCTTTTCCTATTTTTACGTACTCAGACAAGGTCCACAAAGAAGGACCATCTTGATCAAACTACCTTGATCTATTCTGACCAAATAATAAAAAAATGCTAGTGTATCTAACAGATGTAATGCTGCGGAACATTCTGTTTCTACTAGCCTGCAGTCCAGGCGTCTTGTTGGGCCGGTCGAGTTCGCTTGTTAGGGCGATCGAGTTCGCGTTACAATCTCGCGACCGCCGTTTTATAGACCGCGCCATGTTAGACGGTGCATGAAAAATTCAAGATGGCGGGCGAACTTTTTACGATGTCAGCGCTCGCTCGAAGAAATCTCGCCTGCTCTGCAGGCTATGTTTCTACTGATTCATGTACATTCTTTTTTTAAATAAAATCGAATCTTGTTTTTCCGGCCTAGGCTGAATTCATATTCTTATTTTTCACCAGATTTTTGGCTGAAAATATTCTTGTATTATTCTTAAATGACATTTCCGTTTTAGAATGTATTGGGGTATCACTTACAAGTGTTCGGTGTCTAGATCTGTATCGCGTTACATTGTGAACGTGCTCCATCCCTTTTCGTTGCAGTCAGCGGGGTCAAAATGTCACGTCAGACGTGATGGAAACGAAAGTATCCGATTTTGTTTCAACTACGTTTACAGAAAGAAATAATTTTATGTGGTTAAGTTAAAAACATAAACCCAATTGTATAGGCCATTTCCGAGTTCATGTCTGCCTCCTCTTCAAAACCAGTCTAAGTGCGAAGTTTTTGTTATGAAAATTAGTTTTCATTCATATGTAAAGTAGAACTAATTACCATTAGAAAAACTTCGCACTTAGACTCGCTTTGAAGAGGAGGCAGACATGAACTCGGAAATGGCCTATTCTATTTACAGAGTTTCAAAGCAAAATTGTATCGTTGCTTGGGTTTATTCTTAAAATTTGGCAAATTTCAGTCTCGATATTCTTATAAAAAAAAGAGAGTGTAGCATTGGTAAGCAAAGTGAGTAAGGCACAAGGTATTTTTCCTTGTGTTAGTCAAATCAAATGTTGTTTGGTACCCAGAGTACCAACAATCTCAACCCACATATGACGCCCAGTCTGGAAATTGAACCTGGGGCACAGTGGTGGAAAGCAAGTTCTCTCACCACTGTGCCATCCCTGCACATACTGTAGCAAATTCACAGTCTTGTCTTTTTTTGCATACAAAGTCTACCTTCCGCAAAAAATGAGCATACCATTTAAAGGATATTGAGGGCATGAACCTGATTTTCCGCCTTTATGCAAAAGCCAGAATATAAAATAATTATTATTCAGC
>NC_090872.1:8214026-8216526 GCF_036669935.1 Montipora foliosa
TTGTCAACAGCTATAACACGACCTTACCTCAAGTTCTCGACCGGCATGCGCCATTGTGTACAAAAGTGATACGCTCTAGACCATTGGTCCCTTTGGGCTGCCATCCCCTCCCAATGACTACGCCACAGTGCCACCTTCCCTGTTCAGCAAATTCAACCCCCTTACGGAGGAGAAGGTTCGCAAACTCATCAGAAGCAGTGAAAAAAAAAGCTGCACTCTGGACCCCATGCCGACCCCCCTAGTGATGGATTGCATGGATTGCATGGATGGACGGCTCTTGTTAAAGTTACGAACGATATTCTTATGAAAATGAACACTCAAGAGGTCACGTTGCTGGTCATGATCTTAGCGCCGCTTTTGATACGGGCAATCACAACATTCTGCTAAAACGTCTGAACGAGGATCTTGGGATATGTGGAGTGGCCTTAGAATGGTTTAAGTCGCACCTGGTCAACAGAGGTCAGCGAGTCTCTGTCATGGGATCTCTCTCAGAGCACTTCAGGTTGGACTGTGGCGTCCCACAAGGGTCCTGTCTGGGCCCCTTGCTTTTTGTTATCTATGCATCCAAACTATTCACGGTTGTTGGGGATCAGCTTCCACACGCACACTGCTACGCTGACGATACGGAAATCTACCTGAGCTTCAAGCCTAACAGCAGCACGTCCCAGGAGGATGCAGTTCATTCGATGGAATGTTGCATCGAGAAAATCAGGCGCTGGCTGATCCAGGACAGACTCCTTATTAATGATGATAAGACCGAGTTTATGATTATTGGAACTCTGCAGCAACTTTGTAAATTGCAGGCTATGAACATTAAAGTAGGTAGTTCAGAGATTAGACCTAGCTCGCGAGTTCGAAATCTAGGTTGCTGTCTCGACCCCAACCTGCATATGTGTGACCACATAACAAACGTATGTAAGACTGTCACAGCTTTTTACCACTTACACAATATCAGACACATTAAGAAGTATCTATCGAGAGACAGCTTACTCCATCTGGTACACGCTTTCATCACGAGTAGATTAGACTACTGTAATGCTTTACTGTATGGCCTTCCCAAAGAACAAATAGCTAAGTTGCAACGGGTGCAAAATGCTGCCGCCAGAGTAATAATGGATGTTGGGAAGTATTCCCACATAACTCCGGTACTCTATGAGTTATACTGGCTACCAGTGCAAGCGCGCATTCAATTTAAGATTCTATTAGCTTTCAAAGCCATTCATGGTCTCGCGCCTAGTTACATCAGCAATCTTTTATCTATTAAATGCAAGCCCTCGTATAATCTTAGATCCAACTCAGGCATTCTGTTGAAACCACCAAGTGGGAAGATGCTTGTAACCTTGGGTGGGCACGCATTCCAGGCAGCAGCACCGCATTTGTGGAATGAGCTCCCATTACAATTACGTACTATTCAATCTGTAGATGTTTTCAAGAAGTCAATTAAGTCATTCCTTTTTAAACAATTTTTCCTTGATTAGTAGTTAAATATGTGAATGTTATATTGGCATTTAGACTTTTTAATCGTATTACTTTTAAGTTTTTAACTTATTATAAATATTCTAATTATTTTACTTGTTGATTTTATAGATCTTGTTATGTAAAGTGCTATTGATCTTTTAATTGTAAATAGTGCTATATAAGCAATAATTTATTATTATTATTATTAAGAAATCGAGAACTTAACAAAGTTTATTCAGCCTTACAGTTCAACAGCCAACCCAATCTTGCATGATTCCTTCTCCCAAAGAATTAGTTGGTATGTTTTTCAAATTAGTGGAACCGCTCTAGCCATACATCTCCTTTAGGTCCCTTCGGTGTCACCAATCCCTTAACACATTTGTTAATTAAAAAACCAGATTTTTACGTTGTTAACAGGCCATTAAAAATGCTCCAACAAGAATTTCTGATTCCTAAGTCACGACTCCCACTAGCTTCACAACCCCATGTTGTCTACAAAATCCCCTGTGGCAGTTGCTCTTGGAATTACATTGGCAAAACAGGCAGATCCTTTGCCAAGAGGAAAAAAAACGTATTAGGCATGTGAAGACAGTGGCCAAAGGCTCCAGAATTGCCAATGATGCTTGGTCTCACAACCACCTCATTGACTTCAACAATGCGTCGATAATTGACAGGAAATTCATACATCAGCCACACCTCTATCACACCTAATGTGAACAATAACTTTTGCCCAAATTCCAGGACAATACCTCATACTTTTTAACAAAAATTGTTAATAACCTTTTTTAATAATTTCACTCTATTATCAATTTTATCTCACTATATATTCTCTGAATTTTTACTTCATTCATCTTTTTGCCCGTTTAAGACCACAGTTCTAGTGGTCGAAAGCTTGCATTTTTTAATATTTTTAGCCAGAGAACAAATAGACTAAAATAAAAATTACATAAAAACAATACAAGTTTAATTTTACTCTTTGGACTGTATCATGCTTTAGAGAACTTTGCATCCATTGTTTTAATGAAAATGACCCCCCAAATGA
>NC_090872.1:8234026-8254026 GCF_036669935.1 Montipora foliosa
AAAGATCTTCCTGACACAGAAACAACTTCAAGTTTTTCAGGAAGTGACTATAAGTGAATGTGTAAGAAAAAGGATAAAAGTAGAAAATCTGATACTAAAATCAGTTTGATGACTATGATCAAAATTAAGGAATGATGGTGTAAGTTACATGTTGAGCAATTGCCAATTAAAGAAGCCTGAAAAAAACATTTCAGGCCCCCAGTTGGATTCCCACCCATGGTCTCCGAGATGCTACAGCTGGCTAACACCCCTCCAATATTAAGATTGAAGGAGCTGTATCTAGCAAGAGCAGGACAAACCAATGTGGAAATAAAAATTTTAACACAGGGAGAACCTATCATGATGTTAACCAAACTCTTGATTAAAAAAACTAGCCTTGTTGAGTTTATGGGAATCAAACCCACGCACATTGATGGCAGGCAAGATTTTTACAAACTTCAACGTTCCTGAAAATTCTCTCGAAAGATGGGTTTGGTTTTCAAAGCTTTAATAAATAGCCTGGTCTTAACTGCAGCGCTCAATGAAACCTCCCTCCCTGTACAACACATAATCACATAATAATTATACTGATCATTACAGATTTTAACAACAAAAGGTACAGTGCATGTGTGTGTTGTTTTTGTTTTTGTGCATTCAGAGGGTTTGGTCTTTAAATCAATGGATGCAATGCTTTTTACCAGCTTGCTGTGATATTTGAAGGGCGGCCTCATGTAAGATACAGTGGGCATAAACTGATAATCAGCCTGGTCTTAATTGCATCGCTCATTGAAACCTCCCTCCCTGTAAAACACATTATCACATAAAATACTGGGCCCAGTTGTTCGAAAGCCGATTAACTTAATCCAGGATCAGCGTACACTTTTGTATCATGTTTTCAACTTTTAGTTGATAGTTTCTTTTGCTTATTTTTCTCTTTCAGGGTTGACTTCTGCTAATGCAAAGTTTTGCTGAACATCAGTGTTGAACAACATTTGAGAGTAGAGAAATACAACTCCAAGGTTAATTTTTAATCTGGGATTAGCGGTAATCGGCTTTTCAACAACCGGGCCCTGATCATTACAGATTTTCACAACGAAAGGTAGAGTGCATGTGTGTGTTGTTTCTGTTTTTGTGCATTTACAGGGTTTGGTTTTTAAATCAATGGAAGCGATGCTTTTTGCCAGCTTGCTGTGATATTTGAAGGGCGGCCTCATGTAAGATAAAGTGGGCATAAACTTTGATAATCAGCCTGGTCTTAATTGCGTCGCTCATTGAAACCTCCCTGTAAAACATGTAATATGCTGATCGTTACAGATTAAAACAGCAACAGGTCGTTTTTTTCCTTTTTGTTAATAATTTATTGATATCAAGCATTTGTGAAAAATTGTAAGAGGATGGCGCATTCTTGGAATGAATGCGTGACGAGTCCCTGAGGACATGGCCTGAGAACTAAAAACACCATACCCTAAGAAAGTTCGCCCGCATGACACGTGAACTGTGTGTACATCAATAGACGAATAGACTCACATCAATTGTAGTTAATAATAATATAGACTTATATAATAATTGGCAGTGCTAATCACCCTTTACTTGCAGTATTAGGACTGAATTGCAAAAGGGCACAGCTCACGATATTGTGCTGAAAGCATGCGAAAACGCCTCTGGGTACCGCTGGACAGGACCATGTTTGATGTCGAAGCACAGCACCACAGGTAGATGTTAATTAGCTGTGAGTAGGAAAGCAACACCTCTCTTCATATCCTGTTTCATAAAACAAATATAGAGTAACGATAGATGGCCAAATGATGCCACCCACGTGACCCCAAGCTGGGTGGAGAGTCTAGTGCACTCCACTTGGTGCTTGTGTCACTTTCCCGCTTCCCGAGGCCCACACAGTCGTGATCATCAACCAATCCCAGGTCATGCTCCATACAATCTAACAGCTCATTGCACACAATTGCAGTAGTCAACTTTGTTGAATACAGGCTGAATACAGTTCAGCAGCTCTCTGTATTGTGACTGTTAGGATGTTACAGGAACCATAACTGGGTCACTGTCTGAGATTTCATGGCTGGTGTCAGAGGACGGTCTGTGTTCAAGCTGGGGTCACTCAGATTTAGCTTCAGTTACAATGCCACCAAATCAAAACGCCTGATAACATACCAAGGGCTTAAGATTCCCTAGTGACGGGGGTGTTGCTTTCTAGTATAGTGTAGAGGAATTGTGTCTTTAATAACTAAAGATCTTCCTGACACAGAAAGAACTTTTTGTTTTTCAGGATGTGACTAAGTGAATGTGTAAGAAAAAGGATAAAACTAGACAATCTGATACTAAAATCAGTTTGATGACTACGATCAAAATTAAGGAATGACGGTGTAAGTTACATGTTGAGCAACTGCCAATTAAAAAAGCCTGAAAAAAAAATTTCAGGCAAACAGTTGGATTCCCACCCATAATCTCCGAGATGCAATAGCTAGCTAACACTCCTCCAATAGTAAGATTGCAGGAGCCATATCTTGCAAGAGCAGGAAAAACTAATGTGGAAATAAAAATCCTAACACAGGGAGAAACTATCATGTTAGCCAAACTCTTAATCCAAAAAACTTGATTTGTTGAGTTTATGAGAATCAAACCCAAGCACACTGGTGGCAGGCAAGAGTTTTACGTTCCTGAAAGTTCGCCCGGATGACACGTGAACTGTGTGTACATCAATAGACAAAGAGACTCACATTGATTGTAGTTTTATAATGTGCATTCAGAGGGTTTGGTTTTTAAATCAATGGAAGCGATGCTTTTTGCCAGCTTGCTGTGATATTTGAAGGGCGGCCTCATGTAAGATACAGTGGGCATAAACTTTGATAATCAGCCTGGTCTTAATTGCGTCGCTCATTGAAACCTCCCTCCCTGTAAAACACATAATCACATAATATACTGGGCCCGGTTGTTCGAAAGCCGATTAACTTAATCCAGGATTAGCGTACACTTTTGTTTCATGTTTTCAACTTTTAGTTGATAGTTTCTTTTGCTTATTTTTCTCTTTCAGGGTTGACTTCTGCTAATGCAAAGTTTTACTGAACATCAGTGTTGAACAACATTTGAGAGTAGAGAAATATAACTCCAAGGTTAATTTTTAATCTGGGATTAGCGTTAATCGGCTTTTGAACAACCGGGCCCTGATCATTACAGATTTTCACAACGAAAGGTAGAGTGCATGTGTGTGTTGTTTCTGCTTTTGTGCATTTACAGGGTTTGGTTTTTAAATCAATGGAAGTGATGCTTTTTGCCAGCTTGCTGTGATATTTGAAGGACGGCCTCATGTAAGATACAGTGGGCATAAACTTTGATAATCAGCCTGGTCTTAATAGCGTCACTCATTGAAACCTCCCTGTAAAACATGTAATATGCTGATCGTTACAGATTAAAACAGCAACAGGTTGTTTTTTTCCTTTTTGTTAATAATTTATTGATATCAAGCATTTGTGAAAAATTGTAAGAGGATGGCGCATTCTTGGAATGAATGCGTGACGAGTCCCTGAGGACATGGCCTGAGAACTAAAAACACCATACCCTAAGAAAGTTCGCCCGCATGACACGTGAACTGTGTGTACATCAATAGACGAATAGACTCACATCAATTGTAGTTAATAATAATATAGACTTATGTAATAATTGGCAGTGCTAATCACCCTTTACTTGCAGTATTAGGACTGAATTGCAAAAGGGCACAGCTCACGATATTGTGCTGAAAGCATGCAAAAACGCCTCTGGGTACCGCTGGACAGGACCATGTTTGATGTCGAAGCACAGCACCACAGGTAGATGTTAATTAATTAGCTGTGAGTAGGAAAGCAACACCTCTCTTCATATCCTGTTTCATAAAACAAATATAGAGTAACGATAGATGGCCAAATGATGCCACCCACGTGACCCCAAGCTGGGTGGAGAGTCTAGTGCACTCCACTTGGTGCTTGTGTCACTTTCCCGCTTCCCGAGGCCCACATAGTCGTGATCATCAACCAATCCCAGGTCATGCTCCATACAATCTAACAGGTCATTGCACACAATTGCAGTAGTCAACTTTGTTGAATATAGGCTGAATACAGTTCAGCAGCACTCTGTATTGTGACTGGTAGGATGTTACAGGAACCATAACTGGGTCGCTGTCTGAGATTTCATGGCTGGTGTCAGAGGACGGTCTGTGTTCAAGCTGGGGTCACTCAGATTTAGCTTCAGTTACAATGCCACCAAATCAAAACGCCTGATAACATAACAAGGGCTTAAGATTCGGAAGTGATGGAGGTGTTGCTTTCTAGTATAGTGTAGAGAAAAAGTCTGTTTAATAATTAGACATCTTCCTGATACAAAAAAAAACTTGCAAATTTTTTCAGGAAGTGATTAAGTGAATGTGTATGAAAAAGAATAAAACTAGACAATCTGATGCTAAAATCAGTTTCAATTGATGACTATAGAAAATTAAAGGACTATGATCTTTGTGATTTCTTTGTTAGTTAGAGGTTTATTTCAAGCATGATTGTGCATTATTACAAGGCTGTTCTGAGTATGGCCGCCATGTTGTGAAAACATGTTGTGTGGTTGATAACAATAATGTATTTAATCTGGTTTAATCCATTGCAACTCTAACCATCCGTAGGTTTCTCAGTTTTTAACACTGGGAACAGCGATGGGATTGATTGTGCACAACGGTCGTAGTAAACATTGAAATTCAAGTCATACATTGTAGCTCTGTTTGATTGCAAAGGTAATTCGTCGGTGTTAGCAACACAGTGGAAGAAGTGGCTTGAATCGTTTGGTGGCCAAGGGAGAGGTGAATAATGCACAAAAGAACCTCAATGCTTTGCTACCTCACACAGTGGGAATAGAGCTTCAGGAGTTGTATGAAAATGTCTTAAAACTGACCCAGGCCTGGGTGCTGCAGTTGAAGAAGATACAGCTACCAGCATCTTGTAACTTACTTACTTATTAATTGCAAATTATTATTAGATAAGATGTTATCCAGGCTGGAAAAGCACGGTATAGTACCTAAATGATCAAAGTTTATGGTGCCAACTATGTAGAGTTCCTCGGCTACCGAGTGGATGGAGAGGGTCGGCACCCTTCAGAGGAGAAGATTGCAGCCATGTTAATGAAGTGCTAAGCCCAAAGAATGAGGCAGAAATGTGCTCCTATTTAGGACTGCTGAACCTCTATGGCACTTTCATACCCAACTTCTCCTCACTGCTACAGCCATTACACGAACTGCTTCAAAAGGGAGTGAGATGGGATTGAACAGCAAAGTGTGAACAGTGGGATTCACGCCCATGATCTCTGAGATGCTACAGCCAATGCTCCTGCAATATTGAAATTTAAGGAGCTGTATCTCCTAAGAGTAGGACAAACCAAAGTGGAAATAACAATCGTAACATACTTGTAGGTTTGTTGACTTTATGGAAGTCAAACACAATTAGCACATTGGTAGCAAATTCCAATGTTGCTGCCAGTTTTATTGAAAAGTAGGTTTAGTTTTCAAAGCAACAAACTTTGTGCATTTTACCAGTTTGCTGTGATATAATAATTTTACCAGTTTGCTGTGATATAATACAAGAGACTGCTAGTAGTGACACGATGCCAAATGTGCATAGACTTTGATAATGATCAGCCAGTCTGCATGGTGATACATGTAACCACTAGTGTCGCTAAAACCGGCGTCAAACCACCCAGGAAAACTTGCCAATACTGTACATAGTATGATAATCACAGATTGGACAAAACACAGTCCATGCTGCAGGCAACACAAATCACAGCAAAGTTTGCCTGGATAATTGTGTGTACATCAGTATTGTTATGGACAAGAAATAAAGTTGGAGTTAGTGAAGTAATTTTAACAGAAATAATTAACATATTACAAGCATGTGAATTGCATATAATTTATAAAGGACTTGAAGAAACGACACTTGCAATTGCATTTGGAGTCACTGACACTTTTAACTAAATTTTGCCATAATGATCAAGCACTTAGTACAAGTGCACTACCTCAAAAACAAATTAAAACTTAGTAACCAAGTATTTGAAGTGAACAGGCGAGGAAAGGAGCCATTTAAAAAACAAGGGAATCTGATGCTATTACATGTATTACTGGCCATAACTTTATCTGTATGATTATGGATGAATTTAAAGAATGATATTTGTTCTGTGCAACTTGCATGTAAAAAGACTGAAGACATGCACTTTCTTATATTGTGACTGTCTCAGTCACTGCAAGTTAAGTAGAACACTTAGCTCAACCCAGTTATATTTGCAACTGTCGTTGAAACTCAATCCTTTACAAAGATATTAGGAACTCAAAGTGTACATTAAAATATTTGACGACACTAATTATTGTGGCCTCTGAAGTTCGACAAAAAATCGCGATTTTTGAATTTTCCTTTGGTCCCCCCTTTGCTACTTGCCAAAAATGGCCATTTTCGACACTTTGCGAAAAATGTTATTCTCGTCTAATAGGTCTTTTTTCATGCGGTTTTTTGCATAGCACAAATCTAGGATAGTTTAGCTTTCAATCCATACTAATTAGGCCATCAGGCGACTTGTATTTCCTATTTGTATAGCCTTCAGAAGATAGAACAATAAATCGGCCCTTTTAGAAAATATTCCTTTGGTCCCCTTTGCTACTTTGCCAAAAATGGCCATTTTCGACACTTTTGCGAAAAATGTTATTTCTCGTCTAATAGGTCTTTTTTCATGCGGTTTTTTGCATAGCACAAATCTAGGATAGTTTAGCTTTCAATCCATACTAATTAGGCCATCAGGCGACTTGTATTTCCTATTTTTTTAGCCTTCCGAAGTTCGACCAAAAAATCGGCTATTATTGAAATTTTCCCTACGGTCCACCTTTGCTACTTTGCCAAAAATGGCCATTTTCGACACTTTTGCGAAAAATGTTATTTCTCGTCTAATAGGTCTTTTTTCATGCGGTTTTTTGCATAGCACAAATCTAGGATAGTTTAGCTTTCAATCCATACTAATTAGGCCATCAGGCGACTTGTATTTCCTAATTTTTTAGCCTTCCGAAGTTCGACAAAAAATCGGCGATTTTTGAAAATTTTCCTTTGGTCCCCCCTTTGCTACTTTGCCAAAAATGGCCATTTTCGACACTTTTGCGAAAAATGTTATTTCTCGTCTAATAGGTCTTTTTTCATGCGGTTTTTTGCATAGCACAAATCTAGGATAGTTTAGCTTTCAATCCATACTAATTAGGCCATCAGGCGACTTGTATTTCCTATTTTTTTAGCCTTCCGAAGTTCGACCAAAAAATCGGCGATTTTTGAAAATTTTCCTTTGGTCCCCCCTTTGCTACTTTGCCAAAAATGGCCATTTTCGACACTTTTGCGAAAAATGTTATTTCTCGTCTAATAGGTCTTTTTTCATGCGGTTTTTTGCATAGCACAAATCTAGGATAGTTTAGCTTTCAATCCATACTAATTAGGCCATCAGGCGACTTGTATTTCCTATTTTTTTAGCCTTCCGAAGTTCGACCAAAAAATCGGCGATTTTTGAAAATTTTCCTTTGGTCCCCCCTTTGCTACTTTGCCAAAAATGGCCATTTTCGACACTTTTGCGAAAAATGTTATTTCTCGTCTAATAGGTCTTTTTTCATGCGGTTTTTTGCATAGCACAAATCTAGGATAGTTTAGCTTTCAATCCATACTAATTAGGCCATCAGGCGACTTGTATTTCCTATTTTTTAGCCTTCCGAAGTTCGACCAAAAAATCGGCGATTTTTGAAAATTTTCCTTTGGTCCCCCCTTTGCTACTTTGCCAAAAATGGCCATTTTCGACACTTTTGCGAAAAATGTTATTTCTCGTCTAATAGGTCTTTTTTCATGCGGTTTTTTGCATAGCACAAATCTAGGATAGTTTAGCTTTCAATCCATACTAATTAGGCCATCAGGCGACTTGTATTTCCTATTTTTTTAGCCTTCCGAAGTTCGATCAAAAAATCGGCCATTTTTGAAAATTTTCCTTTGGTCCCCCCTTTGCTACTTTGCCAAAAATGGCCATTTTCGACACTTTTGCGAAAAATGTTATTTCTCGTCTAATAGGTCTTTTTTCATGCGGTTTTTTGCATAGCACAAATCTAGGATAGTTTAGCTTTCAATCCATACTAATTAGGCCATCAGGCGACTTGTATTTCCTATTTTTTTAGCCTTCCGAAGTTCGACCAAAAAATCGGCGATTTTTGAAAATTTTCCTTTGGTCCCCCCTTTGCTACTTTGCCAAAAATGGCCATTTTCGACACTTTTGCGAAAAATGTTATTTCTCGTCTAATAGGTCTTTTTTCATGCGGTTTTTTGCATAGCACAAATCTAGGATAGTTTAGCTTTCAATCCATACTAATTAGGCCATCAGGCGACTTGTATTTCCTATTTTTTTAGCCTTCCGAAGTTCGACCAAAAAATCGGCGATTTTTGAAAATTTTCCTTTGGTCCCCCCTTGCTACTTTGCCAAAAATGGCCATTTTCGACACTTTTGCGAAAAATGTTATTTCTCGTCTAATAGGTCTTTTTTCATGCGGTTTTTTGCATAGCACAAATCTAGGATAGTTTAGCTTTCAATCCATACTAATTAGGCCATCAGGCGACTTGTATTTCCTATTTTTTTAGCCTTCCGAAGTTCGACCAAAAAATCGGCGATTTTTGAAAATTTTCCTTTGGTCCCCCCTTTGCTACTTTGCCAAAAATGGCCATTTTCGACACTTTTGCGAAAAATGTTATTTCTCGTCTAATAGGTCTTTTTTCATGCGGTTTTTTTGCATAGCACAAATCTAGGATAGTTTAGCTTTCAATCCATACTAATTAGGCCATCAGGCGACTTGTATTTCCTATTTTTTTAGCCTTCCGAAGTTGGACCAAAATAGCGGCGATTTTTTAGAATTTTCCTTTGGTCCCCCCTTTGCTACTTTGCCAAAAATGGCCATTTTCGACACTTTTGCGAAAAATGTTATTTCTCGTCTAATAGGTCTTTTTTCATGCGGTTTTTTGCATAGCACAAATCTAGGATAGTTTAGCTTTCAATCCATACTAATTAGGCCATCAGGCGACTTGTATTTCCTATTTTTTTAGCCTTCCGAAGTTCGATCAAAAAATCGGCGATTTTTGAAAATTTTCCTTTGGTCCCCCCTTTGCTACTTTGCCAAAAATGGCCATTTTCGACACTTTTGCGAAAAATGTTATTTCTCGTCTAATAGGTCTTTTTTCATGCGGTTTTTTGCATAGCACAAATCTAGGATAGTTTAGCTTTCAATCCATACTAATTAGGCCATCAGGCGACTTGTATTTCCTATTTTTTTAGCCTTCCGAAGTTCGACCAAAAAATCGGCGATTTTTGAAAATTTTCCTTGGTCCCCCCTTTGCTACTTTGCCAAAAATGGCCATTTTCGACACTTTTGCGAAAAATGTTATTTCTCGTCTAATAGGTCTTTTTTCATGCGGTTTTTTGCATAGCACAAATCTAGGATAGTTTAGCTTTCAATCCATACTAATTAGGCCATCAGGCGACTTGTATTTCCTATTTTTTTAGCCTTCCGAAGTTCGACCAAAAAATCGGCGATTTTTGAAATTTTTCATTTTTGGTCCCCCCTTTGCTACTTTGCCAAAAATGGCCATTTTCGACACTTTTGCGAAAAATGTTATTTCTCGTCTAATAGGTCTTTTTTCATGCGGTTTTTTGCATAGCACAAATCTAGGATAGTTTAGCTTTCAATCCATACTAATTAGGCCATCAGGCGACTTGTATTTCCTATTTTTTTAGCCTTCCGAAGTTCGACAAAAAAGTCGGCGATTTTTGATAAATTTCCTTTGGTCCCCCCTTTGCTACTTTGCCAAAAATGGCCATTTTCGACACTTTTGCGAAAAATGTTATTTCTCGTCTAATAGGTCTTTTTTCATGCGGTTTTTTGCATAGCACAAATCTAGGATAGTTTAGCTTTCAATCCATACTAATTAGGCCATCAGGCGACTTGTATTTCCTATTTTTTTAGCCTTCCGAAGTTCGACCAAAAAATCGGCGATTTTTGAAAATTTTCCTTTGGTCCCCCCTTTGCTACTTTGCCAAAAATGGCCATTTTCGACACTTTTGCGAAAAATGTTATTTCTCGTCTAATAGGTCTTTTTTCATGCGGTTTTTTGCATAGCACAAATCTAGGATAGTTTAGCTTTCAATCCATACTAATTAGGCCATCAGGCGACTTGTATTTCCTATTTTTTTAGCCTTCCGAAGTTCGACCAAAAAATCGGCGATTTTTGAAAATTTTCCTTTGGTCCCCCTTTGCTACTTTGCCAAAAATGGCCATTTTCGACACTTTTGCGAAAAATGTTATTTCTCGTCTAATAGGTCTTTTTTCATGCGGTTTTTTGCATAGCACAAATCTAGGATAGTTTAGCTTTCAATCCATACTAATTAGGCCATCAGGCGACTTGTATTTCCTATTTTTTTAGCCTTCCGAAGTTCGACCAAAAAATCGGCGATTTTTGAAAATTTTCCTTTGTTCCCCCTTTTTTCCTACTTTGCCAAAAATGGCCATTTTCGACACTTTTGCGAAAAATGTTATTTCTCGTCTAATAGGTCTTTTTTCATGCGGTTTTTTGCATAGCACAAATCTAGGATAGTTTAGCTTTCAATCCATACTAATTAGGCCATCAGGCGACTTGTATTTCCTATTTTTTTAGCCTTCCGAAGTTCGACCAAAAAATCGGCGATTTTTGAAAATTTTCCTTTGGTCCCCCCTTTGCTACTTTGCCAAAAATGGCCATTTTCGACACTTTTGCGAAAAATGTTATTTCTCGTCTAATAGGTCTTTTTTCATGCGGTTTTTTGCATAGCACAAATCTAGGATAGTTTAGCTTTCAATCCATACTAATTAGGCCATCAGGCGACTTGTATTTCCTATTTTTTTAGCCTTCCGAAGTTCGACCAAAAAATCGGCGATTTTTGAAAATTTTCCTTTGGTCCCCCCTTTGCTACTTTGCCAAAAATGGCCATTTTCGACACTTTTGCGAAAAATGTTATTTCTCGTCTAATAGGTCTTTTTTCATGCGGTTTTTTGCATAGCACAAATCTAGGATAGTTTAGCTTTCAATCCATACTAATTAGGCCATCAGGCGACTTGTATTTCCTATTTTTTTAGCCTTCCGAAGTTCGACCAAAAAATCGGCGATTTTTGAAAATTTTCCTTTGGTCCCCCCTTTGCTACTTTGCCAAAAATGGCCATTTTCGACACTTTTGCGAAAAATGTTATTTCTCGTCTAATAGGTCTTTTTTCATGCGGTTTTTTGCATAGCACAAATCTAGGATAGTTTAGCTTTCAATCCATACTAATTAGGCCATCAGGCGACTTGTATTTCCTATTTTTTTAGCCTTCCGAAGTTCGACCAAAAAATCGGCGATTTTTGAAAATTTTCCTTTGGTCCCCTTTTTGCTACTTTGCCAAAAATGGCCATTTTCGACACTTTTGCGAAAAATGTTATTTCTCGTCTAATAGGTCTTTTTTCATGCGGTTTTTTGCATAGCACAAATCTAGGATAGTTTAGCTTTCAATCCATACTAATTAGGCCATCAGGCGACTTGTATTTCCTATTTTTTTAGCCTTCCGAAGTTCGACCAAAAAATCGGCGATTTTTGAAAATTTTCCTTTGGTCCCCCCTTTGCTACTTTGCCAAAAATGGCCATTTTCGACACTTTTGCGAAAAATGTTATTTCTCGTCTAATAGGTCTTTTTTCATGCGGTTTTTTGCATAGCACAAATCTAGGATAGTTTAGCTTTCAATCCATACTAATTAGGCCATCAGGCGACTTGTATTTCCTATTTTTTTAGCCTTCCGAAGTTCGACCAAAAAATCGGCGATTTTTGAAAATTTTCCTTTGGTCCCCCTTTGCTACTTTGCCAAAAATGGCCATTTTCGACACTTTTGCGAAAAATGTTATTTCTCGTCTAATAGGTCTTTTTTCATGCGGTTTTTTGCATAGCACAAATCTAGGATAGTTTAGCTTTCAATCCATACTAATTAGGCCATCAGGCGACTTGTATTTCCTATTTTTTTAGCCTTCCGAAGTTCGACCAAAAAATCGGCGATTTTTGAAAATTTTCCTTTGGTCCCCCCTTTGCTACTTTGCCAAAAATGGCCATTTTCGACACTTTTGCGAAAAATGTTATTTCTCGTCTAATAGGTCTTTTTTCATGCGGTTTTTTGCATAGCACAAATCTAGGATAGTTTAGCTTTCAATCCATACTAATTAGGCCATCAGGCGACTTGTATTTCCTATTTTTTTAGCCTTCCGAAGTTCGACCAAAAAATCGGCGATTTTTGAAAATTTTCCTTTGGTCCCCCCTTTGCTACTTTGCCAAAAATGGCCATTTTCGACACTTTTGCGAAAAATGTTATTTCTCGTCTAATAGGTCTTTTTTCATGCGGTTTTTTGCATAGCACAAATCTAGGATAGTTTAGCTTTCAATCCATACTAATTAGGCCATCAGGCGACTTGTATTTCCTATTTTTTTAGCCTTCCGAAGTTCGACCAAAAAATCGGCGATTTTTGAAAATTTTCCTTTGGTCCCCCCTTTGCTACTTTGCCAAAAATGGCCATTTTCGACACTTTTGCGAAAAATGTTATTTCTCGTCTAATAGGTCTTTTTTCATGCGGTTTTTTGCATAGCACAAATCTAGGATAGTTTAGCTTTCAATCCATACTAATTAGGCCATCAGGCGACTTGTATTTCCTATTTTTTTAGCCTTCCGAAGTTCGACCAAAAAATCGGCGATTTTTGAAAATTTTCCTTTGGTCCCCCTTTGCTACTTTGCCAAAAATGGCCATTTTCGACACTTTTGCGAAAAATGTTATTTCTCGTCTAATAGGTCTTTTTTCATGCGGTTTTTTGCATAGCACAAATCTAGGATAGTTTAGCTTTCAATCCATACTAATTAGGCCATCAGGCGACTTGTATTTCCTATTTTTTTAGCCTTCCGAAGTTCGACCAAAAAATCGGCGATTTTTGAAAATTTTCCTTTGGTCCCCCCTTTGCTACTTTGCCAAAAATGGCCATTTTCGACACTTTTGCGAAAAATGTTATTTCTCGTCTAATAGGTCTTTTTTCATGCGGTTTTTTGCATAGCACAAATCTAGGATAGTTTAGCTTTCAATCCATACTAATTAGGCCATCAGGCGACTTGTATTTCCTATTTTTTTAGCCTTCCGAAGTTCGACCAAAAAATCGGCGATTTTTGAAAATTTTCCTTTGGTCCCCCCTTTGCTACTTTGCCAAAAATGGCCATTTTCGACACTTTTGCGAAAAATGTTATTTCTCGTCTAATAGGTCTTTTTTCATGCGGTTTTTTGCATAGCACAAATCTAGGATAGTTTAGCTTTCAATCCATACTAATTAGGCCATCAGGCGACTTGTATTTCCTATTTTTTTAGCCTTCCGAAGTTCGACCAAAAAATCGGCGATTTTTGAAAATTTTCCTTTGGTCCCCCCTTTGCTACTTTGCCAAAAATGGCCATTTTCGACACTTTTGCGAAAAATGTTATTTCTCGTCTAATAGGTCTTTTTTCATGCGGTTTTTTGCATAGCACAAATCTAGGATAGTTTAGCTTTCAATCCATACTAATTAGGCCATCAGGCGACTTGTATTTCCTATTTTTTTAGCCTTCCGAAGTTCGACCAAAAAATCGGCGATTTTTGAAAATTTTCCTTTGGTCCCCCCTTTGCTACTTTGCCAAAAATGGCCATTTTCGACACTTTTGCGAAAAATGTTATTTCTCGTCTAATAGGTCTTTTTTCATGCGGTTTTTTGCATAGCACAAATCTAGGATAGTTTAGCTTTCAATCCATACTAATTAGGCCATCAGGCGACTTGTATTTCCTATTTTTTTAGCCTTCCGAAGTTCGACCAAAAAATCGGCGATTTTTGAAAATTTTCCTTTGGCCCCCCTTTGCTACTTTGCCAAAAATGGCCATTTTCGACACTTTTGCGAAAAATGTTATTTCTCGTCTAATAGGTCTTTTTTCATGCGGTTTTTTGCATAGCACAAATCTAGGATAGTTTAGCTTTCAATCCATACTAATTAGGCCATCAGGCGACTTGTATTTCCTATTTTTTTAGCCTTCCGAAGTTCGACCAAAAAATCGGCGATTTTTGAAAATTTTCCTTTGGTCCCCCCTTTGCTACTTTGCCAAAAATGGCCATTTTCGACACTTTTGCGAAAAATGTTATTTCTCGTCTAATAGGTCTTTTTTCATGCGGTTTTTTGCATAGCACAAATCTAGGATAGTTTAGCTTTCAATCCATACTAATTAGGCCATCAGGCGACTTGTATTTCCTATTTTTTTAGCCTTCCGAAGTTCGACCAAAAAATCGGCGATTTTTGAAAATTTTCCTTTGGTCCCCCCTTTGCTACTTTGCCAAAAATGGCCATTTTCGACACTTTTGCGAAAAATGTTATTTCTCGTCTAATAGGTCTTTTTTCATGCGGTTTTTTGCATAGCACAAATCTAGGATAGTTTAGCTTTCAATCCATACTAATTAGGCCATCAGGCGACTTGTATTTCCTATTTTTTTAGCCTTCCGAAGTTCGACCAAAAAATCGGCGATTTTTGAAAATTTTCCTTTGGTCCCCCCTTTGCTACTTTGCCAAAAATGGCCATTTTCGACACTTTTGCGAAAAATGTTATTTCTCGTCTAATAGGTCTTTTTTCATGCGGTTTTTTGCATAGCACAAATCTAGGATAGTTTAGCTTTCAATCCATACTAATTAGGCCATCAGGCGACTTGTATTTCCTATTTTTTTAGCCTTCCGAAGTTCGACCAAAAAATCGGCGATTTTTGAAAATTTTCCTTTGGTCCCCCCTTTGCTACTTTGCCAAAAATGGCCATTTTCGACACTTTTGCGAAAAATGTTATTTCTCGTCTAATAGGTCTTTTTTCATGCGGTTTTTTGCATAGCACAAATCTAGGATAGTTTAGCTTTCAATCCATACTAATTAGGCCATCAGGCGACTTGTATTTCCTATTTTTTTAGCCTTCCGAAGTTCGACCAAAAAATCGGCGATTTTTGAAAATTTTCCTTTGGTCCCCCCTTTGCTACTTTGCCAAAAATGGCCATTTTCGACACTTTTGCGAAAAATGTTATTTCTCGTCTAATAGGTCTTTTTTCATGCGGTTTTTTGCATAGCACAAATCTAGGATAGTTTAGCTTTCAATCCATACTAATTAGGCCATCAGGCGACTTGTATTTCCTATTTTTTTAGCCTTCCGAAGTTCGACCAAAAAATCGGCGATTTTTGAAAATTTTCCTTTGGTCCCCCCTTTGCTACTTTGCCAAAAATGGCCATTTTCGACACTTTTGCGAAAAATGTTATTTCTCGTCTAATAGGTCTTTTTTCATGCGGTTTTTTGCATAGCACAAATCTAGGATAGTTTAGCTTTCAATCCATACTAATTAGGCCATCAGGCGACTTGTATTTCCTATTTTTTTAGCCTTCCGAAGTTCGACCAAAAAATCGGCGATTTTTGAAAATTTTCCTTTGGTCCCCCCTTTGCTACTTTGCCAAAAATGGCCATTTTCGACACTTTTGCGAAAAATGTTATTTCTCGTCTAATAGGTCTTTTTTCATGCGGTTTTTTGCATAGCACAAATCTAGGATAGTTTAGCTTTCAATCCATACTAATTAGGCCATCAGGCGACTTGTATTTCCTATTTTTTTAGCCTTCCGAAGTTCGACCAAAAAATCGGCGATTTTTGAAAATTTTCCTTTGGTCCCCCCTTTGCTACTTTGCCAAAAATGGCCATTTTCGACACTTTTGCGAAAAATGTTATTTCTCGTCTAATAGGTCTTTTTTCATGCGGTTTTTTGCATAGCACAAATCTAGGATAGTTTAGCTTTCAATCCATACTAATTAGGCCATCAGGCGACTTGTATTTCCTATTTTTTTAGCCTTCCGAAGTTCGACCAAAAAATCGGCGATTTTTGAAAATTTTCCTTTGGTCCCCCCTTTGCTACTTTGCCAAAAATGGCCATTTTCGACACTTTTGCGAAAAATGTTATTTCTCGTCTAATAGGTCTTTTTTCATGCGGTTTTTTGCATAGCACAAATCTAGGATAGTTTAGCTTTCAATCCATACTAATTAGGCCATCAGGCGACTTGTATTTCCTATTTTTTTAGCCTTCCGAAGTTCGACCAAAAAATCGGCGATTTTTGAAAATTTTCCTTTGGTCCCCTCCTTTCCTACTTGGCCAAAAATGGCCATTTTCGACACTTTTGCGAAAAATGTTATTTCTCGTCTAATAGGTCTTTTTTCATGCGGTTTTTTGCATAGCACAAATCTAGGATAGTTTAGCTTTCAATCCATACTAATTAGGCCATCAGGCGACTTGTATTTCCTATTTTTTTAGCCTTCCGAAGTTCGACCAAAAAATCGGCGATTTTTGAAAATTTTCCTTTGGTCCCCCCTTTGCTACTTTGCCAAAAATGGCCATTTTCGACACTTTTGCGAAAAATGTTATTTCTCGTCTAATAGGTCTTTTTTCATGCGGTTTTTTGCATAGCACAAATCTAGGATAGTTTAGCTTTCAATCCATACTAATTAGGCCATCAGGCGACTTGTATTTCCTATTTTTTTAGCCTTCCGAAGTTCGACCAAAAAATCGGCGATTTTTGAAAATTTTCCTTTGGTCCCCCCTTTGCTACTTTGCCAAAAATGGCCATTTTCGACACTTTTGCGAAAAATGTTATTTCTCGTCTAATAGGTCTTTTTTCATGCGGTTTTTTGCATAGCACAAATCTAGGATAGTTTAGCTTTCAATCCATACTAATTAGGCCATCAGGCGACTTGTATTTCCTATTTTTTTAGCCTTCCGAAGTTCGACCAAAAAATCGGCGATTTTTGAAAATTTTCCTTTGGTCCCCCCTTTGCTACTTTGCCAAAAATGGCCATTTTCGACACTTTTGCGAAAAATGTTATTTCTCGTCTAATAGGTCTTTTTTCATGCGGTTTTTTGCATAGCACAAATCTAGGATAGTTTAGCTTTCAATCCATACTAATTAGGCCATCAGGCGACTTGTATTTCCTATTTTTTTAGCCTTCCGAAGTTCGACCAAAAAATCGGCGATTTTTGAAAATTTTCCTTTGGTCCCCCCTTTGCTACTTTGCCAAAAATGGCCATTTTCGACACTTTTGCGAAAAATGTTATTTCTCGTCTAATAGGTCTTTTTTCATGCGGTTTTTTGCATAGCACAAATCTAGGATAGTTTAGCTTTCAATCCATACTAATTAGGCCATCAGGCGACTTGTATTTCCTATTTTTTTAGCCTTCCGAAGTTCGACCAAAAAATCGGCGATTTTTGAAAATTTTCCTTTGGTCCCCCCTTTGCTACTTTGCCAAAAATGGCCATTTTCGACACTTTTGCGAAAAATGTTATTTCTCGTCTAATAGGTCTTTTTTCATGCGGTTTTTTGCATAGCACAAATCTAGGATAGTTTAGCTTTCAATCCATACTAATTAGGCCATCAGGCGACTTGTATTTCCTATTTTTTTAGCCTTCCGAAGTTCGACCAAAAAATCGGCGATTTTTGAAAATTTTCCTTTGGTCCCCCCTTTGCTACTTTGCCAAAAATGGCCATTTTCGACACTTTTGCGAAAAATGTTATTTCTCGTCTAATAGGTCTTTTTTCATGCGGTTTTTTGCATAGCACAAATCTAGGATAGTTTAGCTTTCAATCCATACTAATTAGGCCATCAGGCGACTTGTATTTCCTATTTTTTTAGCCTTCCGAAGTTCGACCAAAAAATCGGCGATTTTTGAAAATTTTCCTTTGGTCCCCCCTTTGCTACTTTGCCAAAAATGGCCATTTTCGACACTTTTGCGAAAAATGTTATTTCTCTTCTAATAGGTCTTTTTTCATGCGGTTTTTTGCATAGCACAAATCTAGGATAGTTTAGCTTTCAATCCATACTAATTAGGCCATCAGGCGACTTGTATTTCCTATTTTTTTAGCCTTCCGAAGTTCGACCAAAAAATCGGCCATTTTTGAAAATTTTCCTTTGGTCCCCCCTTTGCTACTTTGCCAAAAATGGCCATTTTCGACACTTTTGCGAAAAATGTTATTTCTCGTCTAATAGGTCTTTTTTCATGCGGTTTTTTGCATAGCACAAATCTAGGATAGTTTAGCTTTCAATCCATACTAATTAGGCCATCAGGCGACTTGTATTTCCTATTTTTTTAGCCTTCCGAAGTTCGACCAAAAAATCGGCGATTTTTGAAAATTTTCCTTTGGTCCCCCCTTTGCTACTTTGCCAAAAATGGCCATTTTCGACACTTTTGCGAAAAATGTTATTTCTCTTCTAATAGGTCTTTTTTCATGCGGTTTTTTGCATAGCACAAATCTAGGATAGTTTAGCTTTCAATCCATACTAATTAGGCCATCAGGCGACTTGTATTTCCTATTTTTTTAGCCTTCCGAAGTTCGACCAAAAAATCGGCGATTTTTTTATAATTTTTTCTTTTTCCCCCCTTTGCTACTTTGCCAAAAATGTTATTTCTCGTCTTATAGGTCTTTTTTCATGCGGTTTTTTGCATAGCACAAATCTAGGATAGTTTAGCTTTCAATCCATACTAATTAGGCCATCAGGCGACTTGTATTTCCTATTTTTTTAGCCTTCCGAAGTTCGACCAAAAAATCGGCGATTTTTGAAAATTTTCCTTTGGTCCCCCCTTTGCTACTTTGCCAAAAATGGCCATTTTCGACACTTTTGCGAAAAATGTTATTTCTCGTCTAATAGGTCTTTTTTCATGCGGTTTTTTGCATAGCACAAATCTAGGATAGTTTAGCTTTCAATCCATACTAATTAGGCCATCAGGCGACTTGTATTTCCTATTTTTTTAGCCTTCCGAAGTTCGACCAAAAAATCGGCGATTTTTGAAAATTTTCCTTTGGTCCCCCCTTTGCTACTTTGCCAAAAATGGCCATTTTCGACACTTTTGCGAAAAATGTTATTTCTCGTCTAATAGGTCTTTTTTCATGCGGTTTTTTGCATAGCACAAATCTAGGATAGTTTAGCTTTCAATCCATACTAATTAGGCCATCAGGCGACTTGTATTTCCTATTTTTTTAGCCTTCCGAAGTTCGACCAAAAAATCGGCGATTTTTGAAAATTTTCCTTTGGTCCCCCCTTTGCTACTTTGCCAAAAATGGCCATTTTCGACACTTTTGCGAAAAATGTTATTTCTCGTCTAATAGGTCTTTTTTCATGCGGTTTTTTGCATAGCACAAATCTAGGATAGTTTAGCTTTCAATCCATACTAATTAGGCCATCAGGCGACTTGTATTTCCTATTTTTTTAGCCTTCCGAAGTTCGACCAAAAAATCGGCGATTTTTGAAAATTTTCCTTTGGTCCCCCCTTTGCTACTTTGCCAAAAATGGCCATTTTCGACACTTTTGCGAAAAATGTTATTTCTCGTCTAATAGGTCTTTTTTCATGCGGTTTTTTGCATAGCACAAATCTAGGATAGTTTAGCTTTCAATCCATACTAATTAGGCCATCAGGCGACTTGTATTTCCTATTTTTTTAGCCTTCCGAAGTTCGACCAAAAAATCGGCCATTTTTGAAAATTTTCCTTTGGTCCCCCCTTTGCTACTTTGCCAAAAATGGCCATTTTCGACACTTTTGCGAAAAATGTTATTTCTCGTCTAATAGGTCTTTTTTCATGCGGTTTTTTGCATAGCACAAATCTAGGATAGTTTAGCTTTCAATCCATACTAATTAGGCCATCAGGCGACTTGTATTTCCTTTTCTTTTTAGCCTTCCGAAGTTCGACCAAAAAATCGGCGATTTTTTTATAATTTTTTCTTTTTTCCCCCTTTGCTACTTTGCCAAAAATGTTATTTCTCGTCTTATAGGTCTTTTTTTATGCGGTTTTTTGCATAGCGGAAATCTAGGATAGTTTAGCTTTCAATTTTTACTAATTAG
>NC_090872.1:8259026-8261526 GCF_036669935.1 Montipora foliosa
AAGTGGCCTCATAACCTAATTAGTATGGATCGAAAGCTTAACTATCATAGATTGGTGCTATGTAAAAATCCGCCTGAAAAAATTAAACACCTCAAAAAGGAGAAACAGAGAATTTTCAAGAAGTGCCGAAAACCGCGGTTTTGGGTCAATTGGCAAAGGGAGGAACCAAAGGAAATCTTCGAAAATGGCCGAATTTTAGGCAAACTTCGCAAGGCTAAAAAACTAGGAAATGCAGGCCTTCCCACAGACGGATTTTTCGCTCGTTGCTAAGGAAGTGAAATGTTACTTCCGCTAAATGACGTCATCATATCATGAGCTGACAAGAAAACCCACTCACTACCAAGCAAAAGTCACCGCACGAACTCTTGTTTCCATCGAAGGTTTTTCCTCGCCCTTCCTCGCGCTCGTTCTCAGATCAACTGCGCATGCGTAAACGAACTGACTTCCGGTTTGAGAAAAAGCTAAATTTCCGGCGGTCTTTAAATTGAATTATTTTTTTTACATGGCACGTTTCACCCCCAAATACAGAATATAGCTAAGCATTGATTTTTTCAAATCATCTTTTTTTAAAAAGTTCTGGGTATTTCAGTATCGTTTATGTCTTTAAAAAGAACATTTTTCAAAATAAATAGAAAATCATGCTTAGCTGGATGCAAAAACGAATACAAATTATCAAACCATCGATTAAATAACCAAATTGCGTAGCACAGAGACAAATTTAGAGTTTCTTGCATTGGTCACGTGGCCATGGGCGTGGCATGATGACGTCACATTTACGGTCATTGGCGTACAAAAGTTGGATGCCAAGTTCTCTCAAATTACTTGACCATTACATCCTTAGCAACGCGCCCCAAAAAATACGTCAGTTGTTCCTTAACCATCATAGATTGGTCAATGGTGGCATGCAAAAAACCGCTTGCAAAAAAACCTATTAGAAGAGAAATAGTGATTTTTCCAAAAGTGTTGAAAACCGCGGTTTTTGGCAAAATGGCAAAAATGGATTGAAAAAAGACATATTGGAAGAGAAATAGTGATATTTCCAAAAAGGTCGAAAACTGCGGTTTTTGGCCAAATGGGCAAAGTCCCAAGCGTAAGAAAGTAAGAAATGCAAGTCGCCTTATAGCCTAACCAGTATCGATCGAAAGCTTAACAATTGTAGATTTCTGATTTGCAAAAAACCGCTTGAAGAAAGACCTATTAGAAGAAAAATCGTGATTTTTTTTCAAAATTGTCGAAAACCGCTGTTTTAAGGGGGGACCAAAGGAAAATTTTTGAAAATGGCTGATTTTTTGGGCAAACTTCGGAAGGCTAAGAAACTGGAAAATGCAAGTCATCTTATAGCCTAACTAGCATGGGTCGAAAGCTTAACTATCATGGATTGATGCTATGGAAAAAATGTGATTAAAAAAAGACATATTACAGGAGAAATAGTGATTTTTCAGAAAGTGTCGAAAACCGCGGTTTTTGGCCAAATGGGAAATGGGGGACCAAAGAAAAATCTTCGAAAATGCTCTTTTTTTTTTTTTGGATTTCTTCGGAAGGCTAAAAAACTAGGAGGTGCATGTCGCCTTATATAGCATAATTGATATGATATGGGCAAACTTAGCAAGGGTAAAAAACTTAACTTGGAAATGCAAGTGGCCTTATAGCCTAATTAGTATGGATCGAAAGCTTAACTATCATAGATTGGTGCTATCCAAAAACCACTTGAAAAAAGACGTATTAGAAGAGAAATAGTGATCTTTCGAAAAGTGTCGAAAACCGTAATTTTTGGCCAAATGGCAAAGGGGGGACCAAAGGAAAATCTTCGAAAATGGCCGATTTTGGGGGCAAACTTCGCAAGGCTATAAAACTGGGAAATGCAAGTTGCCTAATAGCCTAATTACTATGGATCGAAAGCTTAACTATCATATATATTAGTAGAATTCTACTAGTATACTAATGCAAATGCTGTAATCTGATTGGCTGAGCCTTTGAACACCATCAGCCATTAATGTGCAGTGGCTGGAGGTCGTCTTGGAAATTACGACGTTTTTTTTCGTTTTTCCAAAGTTTTGGAGGAAAATTTGGATGCAAATGGGTAATTAAATTTCCGAGAAGTCTAAACGAAGGACATTTACGGTTTCTTGGTTTTCAAAAAGGTTGAAATTATTTTCATTTTAAATGGCATTTCAATCCGAGCGATTTTTTTCAGGGCGCAAAGTTTAATAATACGTCAAGAAATAATTGGAAACCGTTATTTGAAGTAAATTTTAGTAAGAATTCCACTAAAACAATTAGATTATTCGCTCTCAATTTTTATCAGCTGATCGTTGATTCGGCCTTCGGCCTCATCAACCATCACCTCATAGAAATCTCGAGCTCATAATATAATTGTTAATTGGTGCCATACAAAAAACCGTTTGAAGAAACATCTATTAGAAGAGAAATAGTGACCTTTGCAAAATTGTCTAAAACCGCGGTTTTTGGCCTAATGGCAAAAGGGGGACCAATGGAAAAT
>NC_090872.1:8269026-8274026 GCF_036669935.1 Montipora foliosa
CTTTTCAAATTGTCCCCTAATCCTCTCACATTAAGACAACAGATACTGAGATTCATTTATAATTGAGTTTATATTGCCCATTGCAAATCGCCCAGCCACGGAGCGGAAAAAGGTAGCTAGGGAAAGCTGGAATTAATTCACAAGAAACAAACAAAGATTTAAATGTATACACAGAAGAACACCAGCACAACATACTAACATTACATATATACAACTGACACGAAATCATCAACATATAAAAAAGCCTTATTGTTAGGCTGAAGTCCCAGCAGGTGTTAACGAGTTGTAAATAAATACACATGATAACAAAACGTGGTCATTAGTAGCCATTTCGAAAAAAGAGTAATATGCAAATTGATGATAATCATGCTAAACAGGGCAAATAATCTATTTTAGATTTTCTGGAATATTTTGATGGTTAAATTTTTGGTTATTAATAAGTAAAAATCTTCCGATTACTTCCGCATCGTGTATGCCGCGTTCGTTTCTCGCTTTCATCATCGCCTTAATTAAAATTTTTCGCTCCTCCTGGATAGCTCTAGCAAAATCTTCGGTAATATGTGAATTGGGGTGGTTGCCGGAACTCTTGATCTTTGATCTATTCTTCCAGATTAAATCGCGGTCCTCGCGGCTGATAATCTCGCGATAATAGGCCGATGCCTACCCTCCACATTCTTTCCCACTCGGTGCACTGCATAAAATTTAATATTTTTTGAGTCAATTCCTAAATCATCCTTAATTATATCGTGTATTACGCTCTTACAATCTTCGCCCTCGATTTCCTCAATGTTGTTAAATCGTAAATTTTCTCGCCGAGTGTATTGTTCGAGTTTAATGTTAATTCTAAGCTGGTAATTCGTTTCCGTAAGGTATCCAGTTCCTCATTAGTCTTCTGTAAATCCATTTCAGCCTTCTCCTTCATAACGGCTACATCCCCTTGGGTGAATTCTAAGCTCTGCTTTAAGCCTTGTGTTTCAATTCTAATTTGATCAATGTCGTTTTTCAACTCATACCTCAACTTGTCCAACTCTGAGGGCAATCCGTCGAAGCCTGCCTCCATTGCCTTTCGACGCGCGTCGATCGCATCTTTCACCGGGTAAGAAATATCAGAGTTATCCGTCATGTCTTCTGCCGCACTATTCGAAGAGCTCGATCCTATCTTGGAACGCTTTTTTCGATCGTCCCATGAAGCAATCGCCGTCCAAACCACATAGACCGATAAAGCGATGAAGTTACTTAGTGTTGTCCATCAAGCAAGCAGCATTGGTAAGACCCGCGTCTTACGAGGAGCGTCAGTTGAAGCGTCTGAACGCCATGCCTCAAAAAAGTTGGAAGTCTTGCCTCTTTTCTTCGTTGCATAACATGGTGTCAGAACCGGTCTGACATCTAGCCTCCAGTCCCAACATCGAACCATTTATCAGGGAACACAGACCTCCTATCCAGACGACGCCAAACAGCTGTATTTAACTACTTTGGCTTGACAGATCAGGTCACACGCGCTCTAACCTCGGCATTACCTTACAAATCGCACGATGCCCAACCACGACAAACCAATCCTCGATGTCAACGCTGTCAGAGCTAATCGAGACCACTTTCGCCACTGGGAAACACGATTCCACGATTACTGCTTATTAGAAGGCTACAGAAATCCTGCTAAAGACAGATTAACACACACAGCAGATCACTGTATCGAAGCGAAGAGGCCATTCGAGCTAGCCTTTCTTCGCAGCGCAATTCCTTCGTCAGAATGGAACACTCTCGACGACGTAATCACCTCCAAGATCCCCGCCGACGATGCCGACAAGCCATGGATCTGGCTACAAAAAATTAAAGAACACTACGTAGGCGCAAGTACTCTTATGCAAGACAGATACCACTTCTGGGTACAAATGGCTCAGGCAGACCAAACGTCCATTTCAGCCTGGAAAACAGCCGTCCGCACTGCCGCAGGCCGATGCTCACTCGGTCCAAATGCTGACGAATTCATGAGGGACAAGTTTCCCTTTGGGTTAAAAGAATCCTTCAGTCGGTTTAGAGAAGACATCTTCTATAGAGATGGGCAGCGCAAGGCTGACGACCCTCCTTTCACACTAGCATTTGTTTTAAGTCAAGCGGTATCTTTTGAAGCGGCGCAACAGACAAACAAGCTCTTAGCTCACTCTTCTATTGAGGAACAGGTCCACTATGCCACATCCACCACACCAGCCAGAAATTTTCAACGGCGTCCCAGCGAACCAATCAGCAAATCTTGCTTCTTTTGCGGTGGCAAAGCTCCACATCCACGTGAAAAATGTCAAGCCAAGGACAAACATGCAGCTACTGCCACAAGCTGGGCCACTTCTCAGGCGTCTGCCAACAGGCTGTCAGAGATCAACGATCCCCCAGACCACCGCCCAAAAAGCCCCTCATGCCAACTCCCAGGCGTGAACATATCCGTATGGTAGATCTAGATCAGAGCTTGGCCCTTCCTCCTGCAGATGGGATACAATATGAGCACTGCTTCATTATCTCAGACGCGAACCCTCATACAGCTCACGCATCTTCAACAGTTCCTGACAAGGGTCACTTCGTCTTACTCGACCTAAAGAGCCGGATTCCAACCACACCATTCAAATCCCCTTTCAAATAGCCCATTTCCGAGTTCATGTCTGCCTCCTCTTCAAAGCGAGTCTAAGTGCGAAGGTTTTGTTATGAAAATTAGTTTTCATTCATATGTAAAGTAGAACTAATTACCATCACAAAAACTTCGCACTTAGACTCGCTTTGAAGAGGAGGCAGACATGAACTCGGAAATGGCCTATTGAATATGCGGCCTCTTGTAACACACTCCCATCCAAGCATCTTTCCAGTATGCACTGGGCTACAGAGTCGCCGACCAGAACTGTTATAATACCTTATGCCAGCCCACCAATCAAGCCTATCGGACAAACCACCATCGAAGCCTGCAAAGACAGCACCACTTGCAATCTTACTTTTCAGGTCATTGACATTGATCAACCAGCCTTACTCAGTACCGAAGCCAGCAAAACACTTGGAGTACTTACCCTCAACCCTGACTTCATCAGGAAATGCGGCACTGACGATCCTCCCTCCCACCCGAAGGCTGACCCACCCACTTGTCAGAAGCAGGACCATCCCCAATACCTCCAGACACATCAACGCGAACATGGCCCCAGCTAGGAACTCTCACCATGGAGTTCATCTCGAAGAACTGTCGCACACTATTTCAAGGACTAGGCTTCCTTGGGCCTCCTGTCGATTTCGATCTGGACCCTAATATCAAGCCCATCCACGCCCCAGTTCATCGTCAGCCCATCTCGAAACTGGATTCAATCAAAAAAGCATTAGACAACTACGAGACCACGGGCCAGCTGGTTCGCGTATCACAGCCGACAGACTGGATATCCAACATGGTAATTCGAGAGAGAGAACCCACCCCCGCCAAGCCGGGAAAAATCAGAATATGCCTGGACCCTTGCCAGACCCTTAACAAGGCCATCAGACGCCCAAAATATATCATCCCGACACTGGAGAACCTTCACAAGTTACACGGCATGAAATACATGACAGTGATAGACGTCAAAGAAGCCTTCCAGAACATCGCTCTGACACTACGATCGTCCCTCATGACCACCATGTACACACCATGGGGCCGCTACAGGTGGACAAGGCTAACATTTGGCATATCGTCAGCTTCTGAAGAGTGGCAACGCCGAATCCTGATGGTCCTTGAAGGCCTCCGAATCATCAGCATATCCGATGACATCCTAATTCCAGGATGTGGCGCTACAAATGCGGAAGCCAGGATCGACCATGACCGCAACCTCATTGCTGTACTCGAGCGCTTCGAACAACACCACGTGAAGTTAAACCTCAGCAAAATGAAATTCCTCGTGCAGGAAGCAGAGTTCATGGGCCACGTCATTACCACTGACGGACTTCAGCCTAACCCAGTCACTGTCCAGGCCATTGTCAACATGCCCATTCCAAAGGACAAACAAGGAGTCCGTAGATTCCTGGGAGCAATCAATTACCTCACTAAATTCTGCCCACTGCTGAGTACTGTCACTCAACCCTTACGAAACCTCACCAAAGATGATGTTCTGTTCCTATGGGCAGCCAAACACCAACATGCTTTCGATGACGCCAAAGCCTTGGCCACATCCGCACCATGCCTGGCATACTATGACTTAACTGCACCAGTCATCCTCCAAGTAGACGCCTCAGACTACGGTCTAGGAGCGGCTCTCCTACAACCGAGCAAACAACACAATAGTGGTACCCTTGACGAATCCTGTTTAAAACCCGTGGCCTACAGCTCCAAAAGCCTAACCCCTACCGAACAGCGCTATGCGCAGATAGAAAAAGAGTGTCTTGCAATTGTCGAAGCTTTCAACAAGTTTGACCAATGGCTCCTCGGCAAGTCGGACATAACTGTCCGTACTGATCACCAACCACTCCAATCCATCTTCCAGAAGGATCTTGCCTCTGCGCCTAAACGCTTGCAGAAGATGATGCTTTTCCTACAGCGATACAACTTCACAGTGACATACAGGAAGGGCTCTTCACTACACTTGGCAGATACCTTATCCAGAGCTTCATGCCGAGATGAAGTCACCACAACCTCCATGCCAGACACCTTTCACGTCTTCCGCACACATCTCACACAGCTAGATCCCACCTCGCCATCCCTGACAGATAAGACTCGCGAGCGACTCCGCAAAGCCACTGCCTCATGCCAAGAGATGCAGTCACTGGCACACTATATCATCCATGGTTGGCCTCTAACTAAAGACCATCTACCCCACCCACTTCAAGCATTTTGGCACTTCCGAGAGGAGCTCAGTGTCTCAGACGGCATCCTTCTGAAAGCCTCTCGAGCCATTGTCCCCTCTTCGCTACGCCCATCCGTGCTGACCAAGATCCATCATTCCCATCGGGGTCCCGAATACTGCCTTCGTTTTGCAAGAGACGCCATACTCTGGCCCGGCATGTCCAAG
>NC_090872.1:8279026-8314026 GCF_036669935.1 Montipora foliosa
TCCAAAACTGGCCAATAATAAGTGACTAATGAAAGATACTAATTCCTTGCCCTGCCGATCAATCGCATAAATTACTTCTGATTCAGTTAAATCTGTGCGAGCCAGCATTAAACTTTATTTTTAATTGTAAGGTTTAAACGTTTCAAAGAATATTCCATAGATGTATATAATTTATATGTATTAGATTATTTTGTTGGTTATCTTTTTTTGCCTCAATTTTATATGAGTTAAATTGATTTGAGTTCTGTACATTGTCCGCAATTAGTTCCCTACCGCTAAATTCAGTTTAAATAAAGTTCATTATTTGCCGACCGTGTAAATAATTTTTACTCATTAAACAAGCCGATGTTTGGCGTTTTATTTTCCCCTGGTTTTCACTAAGAGACGCAAGGTAGCGGCACAAGCAACACACGCAAACTCTGTAATGTCTTATTCATCAGTATCTACTGAGTGTTTTGTCGCGAAGACACTGGTTAATAAGGACAAGTTCACTTGTTTGTATTTGTTTCTTGTGGTGATGCATACCTGGGTATTGAAAATATTGAAGATGCTTACAGAAAGAGAATGGTTGCTAAGGAAGCTTTTTAGTCAAGAGCCCTACAAAAGGTTGCATGGATGGTTCTTTAAAGTGTCTTTTTCAATGAAAATCAGACATCGGTTTAATCAGACGGAGCATGCGCTATTAGTCCCAGTCCACTGACATGCGTTTCCGTGAAAATCATGTAAAAACTCTCAGGAAACGAAAGGAAAAGGCGTTTTTTTTTTTTCACAGGATGGGAACCGCCCCATCATTTTTCGTAAACCACTGCTTTGCTTCCCAATGACAGTAAATTGACTGCTCCACTAGGTCATGAAGCCGGCGTTGCCCATACGATCCTGCGCTTGGTGTGCATTATTATCCTCAATATTTAGGGATTGGTTTTCTTTTACCTGAACGAAAAAACAAAGAGAAATATATGAGCATTAAGCGAAAAGGGTAAAACAAAATGTGATAATGCCATTCGACTGATCAACCCGCGAGATTAAATCCCCTTCGAAAAATTAACCGTTAACCGCCGACCCGCCGAAGTTCAAGACACGAGGGACGGTTTATAAAAGGCAACTAAAGGCAACATTTCAAAAGAAAAGAATAGTTTACCATATAGATTAGCCCCCCGGAAAAAGCAGACGTATTTCCAGGGGTCATCAGAGAAACGACCTCCGGAAATACGTCTGCGTTCGCAGGTCGACCCATAGAGTAATCTCGCTGCTTTTATCATAACGTATACTTTTATGTTCTCTTCACGTATTCAGTTTATTTTTGAAGTTCTCTATTCAAGTTCATTATTTAGTCTACTTTGATTGCATTCAATCCAACAGCCCATTCATTAACCCATAGTTACCGCAGCGCTGAAAAAAGAAACAACAAAACGCTCTAGAACGTTCACTCGGAATACATGAGGCTCAGAAATAAATGCATTCAGTTTGGAAGGTTTAGAAGGTTTAAAAGCAAGTGGAAGGACTAAATCGCCGATTTTGTTATTGCATTTGACAGAGAAGAACGCTTCCTAAGTTTCTTCTGGTTTAAATGTCCGTTTCGAAACGATTTGGCATCGTTGTTTGCAGGGAAGCCCGCATGGGTTTTGTGCGGAGCTTTCTCCTCGATTCAGTGTAGAACAGCCGTTATTATCCGGTTTTTATGCCAGTGCAACAGGTATGGATACTCCCAGGGTCAACAGTTCAACTCAGGGGAATGTTGTTTGTTATGGATCTTGGCATTTCAAACTGACGTTTGATGAAACGTGGTTGAAACAGTGAGTTTGGCAAATGGTTGTTACATCGGTTATCAGTCAGACGCGCCCCTCAACGACATTTTTTCATATTTCGAAAGTAAAATTTAGGTGGGCTTCAATCAAATGTTTCCATGACAATAGTAATGTTTCCTTGGTGGAAGTTGAATTTGTCATGGAAGCATTTGATTGACGTCCACCTAAATTTTACTTCGAAATATGAAAGGCGCGTGTAACTGATAATTGCTGTAACCTTCCCAAAGTTAATTTTTGGTAAGAGGTCTTGAGAATGAGGGCAGATACAATATAAAAATAGGAAAAGGTTGCATTCTTGTGGGGAGTGCAGTGAAGGCCTTGAAGCGGGAACAGAGCGAGATTATTCTCTTATGAAACATCCTGATTGGCCAATTAGTCCCTCAGACTGTACGATGTTTATCATCGGCCGATAGTCAAATGTTTGTTATATCCCGACTTTTTGACATCAAAAACTTATATAAATCAGTTTAAAATCTACTTTTTTGTGTTACTTGTTTCCGTCCTATTGGATTCATCGAATTACCCAATAACTTAATTTATTTTGACGCATATGGCTACAATACCAATTAACAAAGAAAGAGATAACGTGGATTTTGCGACAATTCAATTAACATTTTAATCGAATATCACTGAGGAGTAAAAATGTCTTACTTAGGATCCATTCGCATTACTGATGATTTAGGATTCATTCGCTTTTGTGTTCGTCAAGTTTACCCTTTGCGAGGTTTTGGGTTCGTGTGTTCACAAGTTTGTTTTCCATGTGGAAGATGTTTAGATTTTCAATTACGACCTCTCCCCGCCAGGGGTTATCGTACATAGGTTTTAAGCAATGAAATCCCCGCTTTTTAATTCTATTGTGCATTTTGCAGCACAGAAAACCAAAGCCCATCCAGATTAATACTTGGAATGTCTCCCGAATAAAAAAAACCATTTAAAGGGTTACATTTGACCTGCTTTCTTTTGGCTGATGCTCCCATCTTCGTAGCAACCGAAGAACCCATCACATGGTCGTGGTTTTGGCGCCCAAATTTTGCGATATTGGACTGCGTTGCCTTTGGCAATGTAATAACTGTAAAACAATGCAGGATGACACTTGGTTCCGATCCCTTGATGACATCTGGTCACGTGACTTTTCACATTGGTGTCTGCCACTTTTGTTCTCTCTAGCGATAAAGTGATTCCATCCAACTCTTGTGCAGAAGCTTTTGAATTTCTCGCCTCTTTCTTGTTCTTCTTGACTTTGGGACCTCTATTTCTCTTTTTCCATGGAAGGATACAAACGGGCTTTCCCCTTTTTAAGGATGCGGCTGTGGTAAAATTTCATAAAGAAAAGTACATTTAAAATTTACACAGGCCGACTCCTGACAATGCAGTTTCGAGAATCGGATAAGTAAATAAATAAATAGGAATAACACGGCTTTATATTTCGCCGAATCATGCACATTCTTCGTTGTTGTGTGCATCACAAGTTAACTTTTAAGAAGAGTTTTCAAACGGGTTGGCAACCCAAAACGTTGGACAACGTGACGTTAGATTCCCTTCATAGACTCAATTGGAAAATTGCCCCCTACGTTTGAATTTCTAGGCAGAGTGGAGTGTCCTGACACCCAAACGCATTGGCCAATCGGTCAGTGTAAAACGCAGACTGCAGACCGGGGGTAAAATGCAGACTGAGGTTATAATTTAACTGTTGAAACAGCCCAAACCCATTAAAAATGCTAACAGTTAAGCCTAAATATTGTTTTAGGCCTAATTAGGCCTAAGGTTAGCATTTCTAAGGGTTTGGGCTTTTTCAACAGTTACGTTATCACCTCAGTCTGCATTTTACCGCTGGTCTGCAGCCTGCAATGTGCAGTCTGCGTTTTACACTGACCGTTCGCCAATTTTAAAAAATAAGATGAAAAGAACTTCAAACTCGAAGCAATGAAATACACGAATCCTGCGTTAAGGTATAGTTAGTAGAGGACGTCTCGTTCAACAAACAATTATTAAGGCGGGAAAATACCAAAAAGCTACAATAGATAATTGGTCGAGAAATTTTTCCTCGAGGTATTTTGAGCCAACCATTGAACAGAACGGGACGTCAGACTACCGCAATCAGAAAACGGTACACCGCATTCTAGACATGCAATGAGAAATAGTTTCTTTCCAAGCGACTACAGAATTCGAAACCAGTTCTAAAATTGGATATGAAGATCTAAAAAAGGAAATCACTCCAGTATCGCACAATCACATCGCTAATAAGAACACGCCCTAGGAATAAAAATGAAAGAAATGCAAAATACTTAAGTGCAAAATGAACAGATGTCTGGTACAGCATAGTCGGTTATGTTTTGAACAACTAAAATAAAAAAGATTAGACCAAGGCCATTTTCTCTTTTCTCTTTTTGTAATTCTTTTCTCTCAACTCTTTCGTTTACCCGAAGTGCACAGCCGGAAGTAATTTTTTGATCTTTTTGTGTTACGATTGCACTGCCGAAGGGAATTGAAAATAAATAATACATATACGCTTCACATCTATTTGGACGCTAAAAAAAATTAATTATTTTTTCTTGTTCCCAATATATTTACCTTTCAATCAGCCATTAATTTTTTTTCGCTAAAATACGAGGGCCTTATAAAATTTAACTTACCGTTTCCCTTTTCCGTACACAGCTTTTCATCGGGACATCCATAATAACCATCGCATATCGTACGATTTCTCAAACGATACGCCATTTTGCTAACATTGCATGAAAATCTCTTCGCTATGCCCGAACTAAGCAACCTTGTGGTAAGCGTTCCAGATTCTTCGCTGTCCTCCGTCATTTTCTTCAGTGGAATTGTCAAATAACCTGCAAAGTGTGGCTGATTTTGAGATGTCAATGTTTCTGAGGGAGGCCAATGGAAGCGAGCACCGCTTCCTAGCTCCGAATACGATGTCTGACAATTTTCATTTTCAGAATACTCATTGTTCGATGATAATTGCGATTCATAAACAGAAAAATAACTCGGAATATAGCTTTGGCGTCTGACTATTAATATATGCCCAAAAGAAGGATTTGCCATGTCAATTCCACATCAACTGCTTTCCCCGACAAAATGAACTTGTCCGCTCAAAATAAATCGTTCGGAACTGTTTCGAACATGAGGCAAAGTGGAATTCAACAGATCAGTTTTTACCCAGAGAAATCCTGAACATTTAACCACTGCGGTTCCTACTCCGATTATTTAGATTCATCCCATTTTCCCCAAGTATCCATAATTAACACGCTGTCATAACAAACCAGGAATTGAACTTGTCGCGAAAGTGAAACAAAAGGAAAAGCAGTTTCTCACCTTTTAACAACTGCGGTTGTTTCTGCGATGATTTACAGTTATGACATTTTCCACATATTGTCACAACAGACTAGTGATTTAATACTTTTCCGTCGAGTCAATTAACCAATTAACCAGAAAGTCGAAAATTAAAATTTACCCATACGGTACCGGTATTATCATTTGGGTGAATTAGTGAGTCTGAACCGACATGAAAATATCGGACTAAAAATACATATGAATCAGGAGATCGGTTCGGAGATTCCCAAGATAGCTATTTTTTGAAAACCCTATCCAAATCAAATATTTATGTCCAAAGGAAAAAGTCAAAGAAGACTTCGTCACAAAAGTGTTTTTAACTATGGTGTTTTTCGTTATATATTGAATGAACTGCGTTTGGCTGTAACAAAATTTCGATGCATGGAAGTGTTACAGGAAAGTCAAAAATAAATATTGAATGTTTTCTATTAAACTGGGTTATGATCCGACTTGATTATGTAAATTGCGAGTGGTTTTCTTAGTTGTTGTTATTTTTGCCATTGCCAAAGATTGTTTTATTCATTATATATAATTGCGAAGAAGACATTTTTTCAGAGAAACGTTCTCAGAAAACACTGGGTATTGGCAACCATCACCACGCATTTTTTTTTTTTTTGGTTTGCTCTTTTTAACTATAGTCCATTGAATATACCTCAAGGTCGTTTTAGAGTGTGTGATTAAAACTCAGAACCTCACATGATTGGTTGAAAAAAAAAAAAGAAAGAAACAGGCAAAGAAAGAAGATGACTTAAATTAAACCTAGCCCTAAACAATACAGGTGCAGCCTATAACGACCCGATAAAATCGGAGGTTTTGGAAAGGTGTGGATAAACCTCAGAGAGAGCTGGGATCACTAAACGATTCTCGTGCACAGGGTCTCTGAGGTGTTATCGGTTGGTTGTCTTGCATAAAGACTACTATCATACATGATTACCTGTTGCTCTCATCCGTGAGGATCCTGATTCGAATTTGGAATTGTTTGGGTAGACGGTAAGTACATGTTATAATCACCTTCGACCGACGACACGTGGAAATCGAGAGGAAATGCTGATGCACAGGTGTCACTCGTCAGTTACAAAGGAAATGCTAATTTGAGAGTTATTGGATGCGATGTCTATCTTCATTCTAGAATATTATGGTAATTTTTGGAGATACTAAGCTAAAGAGGTACAAGCGACCCTTTCATCGGACAAACAGCACGATTGCGAGGGATAGCCCCACATGGCAATCCAGCATGACTATCTTTCCCTTTGCCGTGAAAATACACGAGGTAAATCGTTTTCTTAGTGAGACTCGAATCCGTGCTTTTGCTTTACGATACCACCAATACCCTCTACATCAACGAAGTAAAAAGTTAAAATTCCTCAAATTTTAATATTTTTTTTAAACCGAAGTACTCAACACGATCATGTATCGCAAAGATGATCGAACGATGGTACTTTCTGAACCGAATGTCCACCTTCTCACTTCAACATTTGCTTCAACATCTGTTCGATTTTGTTGAACGATTTTGACTGCTTGGGTGGGCAAACGGTTTCAACACATCATCAACATTTGATTCAACAACCTTATATTTAGTCCCAGGCTGCAGCTGCAGTTGTTACTATGGATACGGACATGGATGCGTAATTGCGAGACCGATTAGTGAGCGAGAGCAAAGTTTAGAGAGAGTTTCAATGGAGTGTCGTAAAACCAAAACCAAAGCAATTACTTTGGCCAATCAAAAAGGGCAGAGACAATCCAGTAAACCAACCAAAACTCGAAGTAATTGCACGTAGCCGACACAAAGCGCGGGAAAATGTGCACGCGCAGGCCACGATTTGTTTTGGTTGCACTTATGATCGGTTGAAAAAATGGCGCGAGAACATTGAACCAATCACTGAGTAAAGTAATACAAAACCAAAGGAATTCGCTGATAACTTTCGACACTCAATTGAAAACCGCTCTAAACGCTTTTAATCTTATTCGACATCGATTCAACTTGTGTTGAAAGGGGCGGGGCAAACGTTTCAACATCTCTGCTCAACAAAAGCGGACGGATGTTGAAGCAAACGTTGAAACGAGGAAACATTGTTGCGGAAACCTTATTTCCCGAAATATTTCCTGGGTGCACAAAAGAGGAAACATTTACTGAGGAAGCAAAATGCTTCCGAACAAATTTTTGCTTTCCGGGAAGCAAATTTTGCTTCCACAACAAATGTTTCCTGGGGTCGCAAACGGAAAAAACATCTGCTTCCGCAACAATGAACAATACGACGGCGATGTCGACGAAAACGTCACCTCAAAATATAACTTGGCTCTATCATAAGTCCTTTGCGATTATTCTATCTCATTCACGTCGTACAATGCGTGCGAAGTATCCTTAAAATAAATTGGTACGAGCGGTTTCCGACTGAAAATAGAGAAAGAAAGATTCGCTGTTGCATGCTCACGTTGTCATCAAAACCTCAAATTTAAACTATACGTTTACAGTAGGGCATAAGTTTCCTGATTCTTGACTTATCCCGGAACGTTTTAGTACCGGATTACTTTTGGTGTTTACACATAAAAAACGTGAATCCGGTATGAAAAGTTCCCCGATTCGTCAAAACGTTTTTGAATCCGGAATCCAACGTGGAAACTTTGTATCCGAATACTTTGAATCCAAAACTTTTCGTTCGTGTAAACAGGTTATCCCACGAATCCGCATGGTCTAAACCCGCCCGCGATCCTTCTGGATTGCGTTTGCACAAGATGGCGGCCTACGGCATCTCTCTCGAGAAAAAAAAGACTGGTGCTGCTTGTGAAAAATCCACTTCGTAAGTCCTCAAATTTTCTCTCCACGGACTCTCACTCAAGGCTTTCAAAATCTTGTCGTGATGAGTAAGATCGAACGACCGAAAGTAACAGTTCCACTTAACTATCATGAATGAAGGGGGTAGTTTCTAAAGAAACTTTTGGATTCGCTCTGACGAAAGGGCTAACGCTCGAAACGTCAGCTTTTAGAATCTCTGTACGGTGGCCAATTTGCATTCTCGACTCCGTTGATAAAACCAAAATTTTTGTATACCACTTCACTATCAGTCGGGTTAAACGTGCCTGTATTTTCTGATTTTGGCTTTGGATGCCATTTTGAGAAATGAAATAGCGCTCGGTAACCGGATTCATAGAGTTAGTATAAACAGTTGTACATCCGAGAAAAACAGTTGTACATCCGAGAATGCGTTTAAGTGTAAACATGCACGAAACCGAGTTCCCAAAATTTGATGAATGCGGAAACATTTACAAATCCGGAATCTTTTCCCCTTGTGTAAACGTAGTTGTCGTTATGCAGAGTTCATTTCTGAGCTAAAATCCGTGCTGCACGTGTAGCACGATTATTTTTCGTCGACGTCGTCGTTTCTTAAGCTTCCTGTTATCCCATACCTTGGATTTTCCTTCTAAGCACTTAAGGCCCGTTCAAACGGTCATGATAGTTGATGATAGTTTCAACTATCACGCACGTTTGAACACGAACTATCATTCACTATCATCAACTATCATCAACTATCATCAACTATCGTGCAGTTTGGACATGTTCAAATTCGACATGATAGTTCATGATAGTTTTTTCCGTTTGACCGAGCGGATGATAGTGCATGATAGTTTTTCGGTCAGCGGGGGTAATCAAGGCGGGCTCAATGCAATATGGCTACCGCAAGTTCGTCCTGTGAGGAACAACAAAACAATAATTTGGACGAATATTCGGACGACAGTGACGCTTCCTCGTTTGTGGCGGCCCAGCAACTCTTCATGTATGTCATCCTGCATTACAGCCACTAAAATTGTGGCAATAGCTGCTCTTCTCGGCTGATACACAGCCATTTTCGTCACGAAATTCAAATCCCCGCCATATTTGTTTACAATCGCGCGCGGTAGGAGACTAGGTACCAGTTAGCTACGCCAGCACATTGCGCGATTTCGTCAACTATCATGAACTATCATGGACCGTTTGATCGCAAACATGATAGTCAATGATAGTGAATGATAGTTGAAACTATCATCAACTATCATCAACTATCATGACCGTTTGAACGGGGCTTTACTCCCGTTAAGGGTTAGGAATAAATGTGTAGAAAGTGGATGTTCTCTGATGATTTCCCGATTTGGAGCACGAGTTCTTTCGTTCTGAGTATGCGCAAACCTCTAAGCCAATGCGCATGCTCAGTACTAAAAAGTTCAACTCGTGCCGCACCTCAGTCGATCATCAAACAAAAAACAGTGAAATCAAGACTGCTGTCATTAAAAAAGCATCATTTACTTTATCCAACCATATCCTCAGTTACGTGAACTTTTTAACAGCGTCGTTTAAAAGAAATTTTCGCAAAACGTACACATTTCATTTAACAAAAACTCATCTGTGGTCTGCGCGAAAACAAAAGCAAGACCTCAGTCAGTCCAAGCTTTGAAGAGCCAGGAAACCTGGTGACTGAATGAACTACAAAATTTCTTTGAATAAAAAAAAAAACAACAACAGCACTGGTATGTAGAACATTGTGACGCATGTTTGCTTGTGGCCTGATCTGTCCAGCAATTTCAGTCTTTCAAATAATATAAATTTTTTAACAAATTTCTAAGATTACAATTAATTTACAATAAGAGTTTATTGCTGCAATAAAAATGTCCCCAACGATTTGTGTAAGAAAGCATGTTACACATGCGAAGTAATGTATCAAAAACGAGTGCGAGTGTTTCATCAGGAGTTCCAAACACCGAGCGGATAATATATCCAAATCTTTAAAGATTTTCATCTAGTTTTTCATTGGGTATCCAAACGCATTCACGTGATGTGGTATACAGCTGTTGATTGGTGGACTCGGGTTATGAATTATTAATGAGTTTGAGAATACTATTTTGAAGAAGGCTAGTCAATGGACATGGATATGAATCCGTGTCATTGCAGGAGTGCAAATGTAAAAATGGATTATAAAATGACACACCCTAACCTCGTGTAATTTAATTGTGTAATGGGTCCGTTTTCTTTACGACAACCATTTTAACCTCAACTGGTAAAGGTAAAAGTGGCTGGCATGTATTTTCAACCATTTTCGATTAAAACTCGGTAACTCCAGGAAATAGTCAGTACCAGAATTCTTCAGGTTCATTTGTTTACAGCAGCTCGAACCCGTTCCTAGAAAGTCCTGGAACATTTCGGGCCTTTGAGGGAAGGAGGGGAAGTGAAGGGGGACTGTACCCCTATGTCTTGAAAATACACTTAAAGACCAGCTTTTTAAAACAAGTGGGTGGCAGTTATGCGAATGAGGTTTCGTGTCCGGAAAGTTACCGGGACTTGGTGAAACGGGCTCCTGAGTGATGTCCGACATTTAACTAAAAATCATGCGAAAAGGCCAGGGTACGCGACCCAACCTTTTTCCCCGTTTCAACCAAGTTCGAAGCTGCCTGATTCAGAACAGAACCATGCGAAATCTCGACCAACCCACCCAACTGACAACGGTTGAACCTTCAATTTATGTTTGATACAGTGGAAGGTTCCTTTCTGATTTAACAAGCCATAAAGTGTTTTCACTCACGTGATCAGCGACCTTGTTTTTCCACAAAAACAAAAGAAAACGTTTGCATGATAATGTAGCCCACTTCCCGGAGGATTAGTTAGGAACACCACGATGGCCGCCGTTCCATTGTCTAGGAACACCAACATGGCCGCCGTTAAAACACTCTATAGACCTTATTCATAAATGGCGGTCAATTTATAATTCTTCTGTCGAAGTGCAAATTAGCCTACCAAGCCTCGATACCATACAGTGAATTGAAAAGATTTCTTGCGCTAAAATGAGGCTTGGTAGGCTGATTTGCACGTGGACAAAAGAAATATAAATGTGACCGCCATTTATGAATACGGTCTATAACGACATTCTTAGTATAAGGAACAAAATTCTTAATAATCCCACTTACAGTAACGGGTATGGACTGAAAGAGCCTCGATATAACTAGGGACTACATTTCCTAGTACCTTGGCACTTCATTACATCGACGTTCCACTGACTTTCACCAAAATCATCAGTCAAAATGATGAAGAACTTTGGCGAACATAACCTGTGACTTTTTTGGAGTTCAAGCAATCTCATTGCCGAACCAAAAGAATTTTTCAGGCTCTAATACAGTAGATTATTTCTGAAGACGTCATTAAAAGCCCTCGACGAAACTTCCCGGAAATAAGCCCGTTTTTCCGTTTCTTTCAAGCGTTCCCTTGTACCAGCCGTCTGGTCGTGTTTTTGTAACATGCACGATATCGCCAACTCTGAGTTCAAGCTCCGTCTCGTGTTGAGGAGGATATGCCACAAGAACACGACATCTGGAATTAACAGAAACAAGCATTTAATTCCATTTTCTTAAAAATACCAGTAAAGACTACTACGGTAGAAAGAATCTATTTGCCAGCTCCCAGTTGTATGGAAAGCCATAACTTTCTTATGTAATCTATATTTTTTTGGTCTTGAAGTTTTGGAGTTTTGTTATAGTGTACTGTGTTAACAACGTTGTGGTGTGTTTTTGTCATTATATATGTGGTGTGGTTATGTCATTTTTGGTAAGGTTTTGTCATTATGTGACGAGGTTTTCTGGTTACGTAGTGTGTTTCCATCACGATATGTTGAGGTCTTCTGTGTCTATAAGCACATAAATGGAGAAACTCGACGTCACAAATGAACCTCACCACATAAAATGTAAAAATGTAAATACAGCACGTCAAAGGAAGACCTCAACAGGTCATGATGGAAACACAACACGTAACCACCAAGCCTCGTCACATAATGACAAAACCACACCACAAGGCAAAACTTCAAGACGAAAATAATAAAGAATACTTAAGAAAGTTATGGCTTTCCATTCAGTTGGTTTGATAGCTCTGTGGGTAGAGCAGAGCAGCGCAATCCCGCGGGTCATGTGTTTGAGTCCCGTTTGAGCCTGGATTTAATTTTGTCAGGCTTTCTTCGCAGCTGTCTAAAGGCGGCGAAATACGAGATACAAAAACCCTCAACTTGGCGCGCAACATTGTTTCGTTGCAAGTTTGGGTCGATGTTTCCCGTTTTTCACCTTGCATGATCAACTTGTCGCGCAACAAAAACATTTGTTGCGGGTTGAAGAAAGTTATTGCGAAAAGTAGAGCGCGGGTCTACTCTGAGCAACAAATTTTGGCTGTGTTGCTCGTTTTTCATCAAGCTCACAGCTTGTTGCGCAACAAATGTGCTCGTGTACTAGCAAATCAACCAATCAGCGCCCTGCATTTCTTCAACCCGCAACAAATGTTTTTGTTGCGGGTCAAGTTGATCACGCGAGGTGAAAAACGCGAAACATCGACCAAAACTTGCAACGAAACAACGTTGCACGACAAGTTAAGGGTTTTTGTATCTCGTATTTCGCCGCCTTAAGTTGCAGCCTAACTGCGATGATCTTCATCTTATTTATTTCAATTCTCGCAGTTTAAAATATTTCAATAATTTTTTATTATTTCACTATTACGCAATTTTACCACATTTGATCAAGACAACGTGCAAAATATGAGACGATAATACACTGTAGCGTACCAGTTTGACCAGTTTAGAACAAAGCAAATACGGACGGAACTGGAGTTTTTCAATGAAAGAAAAGCCTGAGAATTTAGCTTGTCATCGCTTGTCACTCGTCATTTCGTTTATCCAAGGAATAAAAGGACATTTGGCTGGCTTTTTATGCTGTTTCCATCGTTCGCACGCTCCATGAAGGACAGACAGCGCCTTTTTACACACTCTTAACAAATAAAATTGAAGCAAAATAACACCTTTTTTGTAGTGGAATAATACATCTCTTATTCCATGGTTTAACACAGTATTCGCGGACATTTTACTCATAAATAATACGCAAAATTGCAAAATATCCGCGCTTATTAAATGTTAAACCATCGATTTGCCAGTATCAAGAATACCGTGTTACTCTTTGTTTGTCCCACCAACATTTTGCATAAGCGTTGTTTCCAGTTTTTCTTGGGGCCATTGTAAGTCCCAAGAGAAAATAAAAACAATGCTTATGCAAATTTTGGAGGGACAAACAAAGAGTGTTATGGTATTTTTGATACTAGCTAATAAGACGCATATACTAAATGATTCAAAATATGAAACAACAACATTGATATTCGATGTAAGGAGAAATGTAGACTCGGAAAAATATCCGAGTCCCAGATGGGATTTGAACCCACGACCCTCCGTGATCTAGTCGGATGCTCTAACCACTGAGCTACTGGAGACTCTATGGTGAGCAAGGGTCAATTTGTGGGTCTCGACTGGAACCGCATCGCGCGGCTACACAGCCAAGTATTGACTAGCATATTTGAAACTCACTAACAGCATCGCGCTGTCACATTAATGCATATCAAGATGCAGCCAACCAACCTCCAAAGTGAGTGTGTTAAAGATGAAACAACATTGATATTCGATGTAAGGAGAAATGTAGACTCGGAAAAATATCCGAGTCCCAGATGGGATTTGAACCCACGACCCTCCGTGATCTAGTCGGATGCTCTAACCACTGAGCTACTGGAGACTCTATGGTGAGCAAGGGTCAATTTGTGGGTCTCAAATATATATATTCAAAATATATTGCCAACTGCGCAGCCGGAGATGAACGTGAGAGGCGCCTAACTTTTCAAGTGAACTTAACATTCGCTCCTTCACTGCCCTCCAACCCTCAACCAATTACTTTCCCACGCCAGAAAGGGTGGAAAGTAAATGACTGTTGGGATGAAGTTTGTCATTAATCTGTGATTTCACAACAAATCACGACTGAAAGTGTGATGATCATCGAAGGAGCACTTCTGCGTCCGGCTCTCTAGATTTTTCACAAGGATCTTGTCATTATCTTAAAATGTATGAATTACATACCTTTTGCTTGTTGGAGGACTCTCAACTCGATGTTGAACCTAAAAGAACGGCAAACCAAAAATCGTAACACGCCATCTGTTTGCGCGACGTTATAGGCTGAAGAATTTCGCGTTCTTCGCTACCATTTCCATTTTTAAAGATTGCTGTTGTTGTTAAAATAAAATGAAAAATGCTGATGCCAATTGGCTGCCTGGCTTGGCTAGCCCCTATGGTTATTCCAGGCAGCCAGTACTCTAATTTGTACTTTTTGATATTTTCATTGTCAAATTAATTTGAGAATGAGTACAAGATTTTTGTTGTTGTTGTAATTTCCGAGTTTCAAAACTCGTGATTATCTTTACATGTTCCTGAAACACCTGACATAGCCCTATCTTTGAAAAAGATGTACCAATGTTGAACCACCCCCCCCCCCCCAAAAAAAAATCCAAATCCCCCCTTCCCCCCTTAAGCCCTCTATTGTCTGCATCTCAGGTATGGTGAAAAGCGCGGGAAGACGTGTCCAAGGTCACATGATTTTCATCTTGTACCTCCGCACTGGGTGGGGAAAACGTGGAGGTGTTCAAGCCAATCACAAAAGCGTAGCACTGCATCGAAACACTGATGAATCAAGCAGTTTCCTCAAAAGACAAGGTCATGCACTTAAAACTCAAACTGGAGACGACGACAGAAACTTACCTGAGGGAAAGGGGGTACTGGCGTTGAGACCTCGTAAGGTGGAGGTGGTAGTCCATTGGGTCTAACAAGAACACCTCTACAGGAGACAACGACAAGATGTTAATTTGACAAAACAAAATGGACACGAGCCTATGTTAAATATAAAACATATCAGTAATATGATAATTATGAGGGACTCGAAATTTGATTGTTAAGATTGATAAATGTGTCTGTCCAAAAGACCCATAGCCTGCCTGGTGGTAGAGTAAAATAACCTTCAAATTTGAACCCAAATTTCTTTCCTCTCGACCCTGCAAGCCTAATTTCAAGTTCTTCTACATGTACGTAACTTATTTCTTATTAACAACCTCTATCCAGGGCGAACGGGCCATTTCCGAGTTCACGTCTGCGAGTCTACGTGCGAATTTTTGGTGATGGTAATTAGTTCTACTTCACATACGAATGAAAACTAACTTTCACAAGAAAACCCTCGCACTTAGACTCGCTTTGAAGAGGAGGCAATCACGAACTCGGAAATAGCCAATTGTTATTACGTCCTGGATGAAGCAACAAGAAGCTAACAGACTATTTCGCTGATAGTATAGAGCGGTTTTCAATTGAGTGTCGAAAGTAATTAGCTAATTACTTTGCTTTTGCATTACTTCACTCAGTGATTGGTTCAAAGTTCTCGTGCCATTTTTTCGACCAATCAGAAGTGAAACCAAAACCAATCGTGGCTTGCGCGTGCACATTTTCCCGCGCTTTGTGTCGCCTGCGTGTAATTGCTTCGAGTTTTGATTGGGTACTGGATTGTCTCCGTCCTTTTTGATTGGCCAAAGTAATTATTTTGGTTTTGGTTTTACGACACTCGATTGAAACTCGCTCTAAAGTCCATAATGAATCCTTGGTCATTCTAGTCCTTTCTGCTTCACTGGCCGTTAACAAAAGGACTCGAAAGAGATACAATTTACCAGAAAGTTACCAAAAGGAAAATCGTCTATTAGATGCAAGCCAAATTTGAATTAGCATTACTAAGTGTCCCTTCAAATAAACATGAACACAAAAATATATTTCGTCTTGGGTTGCTTTTAGACTTGGGTTACCTTCGCTGTTTATGTTTGTGTATAATAGTTGAGATTTTATTCAGTTGAACACCTGATGCCTAGTTTTACACCTTTCAAAGTAAATCTTGCAAAATCCTTTCAAGACAATTAATCGAATTTCTACTGGCAGCAGCCCTACAGCTGCAAAAAGAACAACGAAGACTTCATTTGCTTCTGATCTACGTAACTTAATCTCAAGGTTTAGTACAGCACGTCCACATTTACCTCCGCTCCCATTTTGCAACACTTCAAGTATTTTTAGATAAACTAGGCCTTATGCACATGATGAAGGCATATGCACCGAGATTCCCCACCAAGCCTCGTTTACACAAAATTATTCACATCACCTGGATGAAATACTACTGTTCGCACGGGGGTTTTCTTTACAAGTTTGCTCCTTTGGAATTCAGTTCAAGCTGAAATTTACAAGTTTGAGTTTCGAAATCGAGGATTGGTGGTGAAACCAGCCAGTCAGACATCATCACACATCAAGGCTACTGTTGTTGAAGTTGAGGAAAAACGTAAAGATACACTGTAACAATTAAAATGGGGTGCATCTAACCAGAATATCTGAACGAATAATAAGTTTTCAAAATACCTTTGATATGGCAGGGTTGGCGGTGCTGGTGGGTGTTTTGCTCTCTCCTTTTTCTTACCAGTCAGCTTTTTCCAGAGACCACTCTTCAAAAAGGAGGGGAAAAAGAAAATTATATTTTAGTAAATACAAAAACAGTGGAAAGCGTTGGAGGCGTGTTCTGATTGGCTACTAAAACTTGCTCAATTGCCATTCACCTCCAAGCAACTCGCGCAGCATTTGGGTCCGAAAATTTAACAAATTGATGTCAGTTTCCCATGCGTCTGTCCTGTTATTGATCGTGAATTTCGTCATAACATTGTCAAAGTAGCCGTGGATCCACGAGGCGATAGCCGAGTGGATCCGCAGACTACTTTGACGAAATTCATGATCAATAACAGGACAGACGCATGAAAAACTGACATCAATTTGTTTTTTACAATAACAAAAAGGCAGAGGGGTCAAAATTAAGTCAAAACACGAGAAGAACGCGAGACAAAAATGCGAGAAACTTTAATCTGACGCGAGCAATATGGCGTCATTATCGCATAAATTATAAATTCATGTGTCTGTCCGATTATTGACAATAAAAAATAGCCAATGAGCGCGCGAGAATTTTGCAGTCATTGTAAAAATTGTAATCGTGCCGGAATAAATTCATGAGTTAAAATCACCTTTATGTGCCATTTTGTCTGACTATATTAGTATATACTAAAACAACTCTTCTAGTGGTAGATAAGACGATAAATATCCACAAATAGCCACCTCTACTTCAGTCCGTGCATAGTTGTTAATCATTTTCGGTTTTTTCTGTGCCTTTCATTAACTAGCAGAAACTAGTCCACATTCCAATCAAGAGCCAGGGATGGCACTAGGATTTTTCAATCTGGGTCCTGGGACCCGCATGTTCGGCCAAATTGGGGTCCCAAGCAATTTTTGGGGGTCCCAAAATCTTGGTGACCCTCCGCGAGAAAAAGAGTATGTTTTAAATTATGAGAAAAAGAGAGTAACCAACTTGGAATTACTATTGACGCATATGCATAGGACCGGCCGACAAAGGCTTTTTCTAGAGCCGTTACATTCATTCCTGGACAAGAACTCTGTTAATGAAAGAGCACCCTTTCCAAGGGTTTACGCATCACTGGTTTCCTCCCTTAGGAGCAACGAACAGTGACGTCTTTTGCTATATATTTGCATTCAGTGACTTGCAGAGTACATTCCTCTGAAGAAGACCGCAGAAGGCTGTCGAAAATTTAGTTTTAACCTTTTAAGATGTTTTAAACCCCATTTCTTAGAATTTCAATTATGATCACAGATCGCTCCAACAGTTTTACAAACAACAGAATATACTGACAAATCAAAGCAAGTTGTGCGAGTTATTTAAGTCAGTGCCTTGCGTCCTGGGACGCATTAAAATTTCGATGATGCATTTTTTGGATTTATTTGCGTAAAAATGCACGATTTCTGCTTTAACGCGATCCCTGAGAGCTTCATCGTTTCTTGCCGTGACCAGGGATGGTTCAAGGGGTCACATCTAGTGTTGTCATTGGTTCATTTGGATAACTTTGTTGGTTCCGGTTATAAGTGTTGTCACAACTGTTGTTTCAAAAACCAAAATTGTTGGTTGAAAAATGCACTTAGGAGAGTGCATATTTACGAAAGGCACAGTAAGCAGTTAAGAAACACTTCTAAAAAGTTTTAACAATGGTAAAGGGTTCCTTACAAGAGTTTCAAAAGATGAGATCTCAAAATCAGGAGCTACAGATGTCCCTCGATTTTTTCGACTCGCTTGTGGGGATTTTTCACATCCACCAGTGTTTATATGAAATGACAACAATATAATAATAATAGTCTTGTTGCGAGACAAGGGCTTAAGGTTCAAAAGTTTGCAATTCGTTTCGGAAACGATGAGGAAGTTTGACAATTATTTGCCTCCGTCATTAGAAAAGCTGCACTCGATAATAAAGAAGAAAATGCTGGTTGGATCTTGAAAAAATAGCTTTGTTGAAGTCACAGATTATTCTAAGAAAGTACATACTGATTTAGGTGCGGGTGGTGGCGGAGGAAGTGGCGATGTAGGTACAAATCTGCTCCTTTCTAACGGTCTCAGTTCTGTTCTGTTCTCAGTCAAATTTCTTCCCTGATTCAAATTTACGACTAGTGACTGTACAGGGTCCGGTGCAGCAGACTCTGACCGCATGACTCTTGGGTAAGAGCCTCCCTCTGAGAGGCAGTGACGGGGGGGCGGTGGCCTCTGATTTTGGGCTGGTACTGGTTCAGCATTGTTCCGCGGTAATGGATTCAAAAGTGTGTCTGGGTCCACGCTGTTGCTTCTTGACCTTGCTAGTAAATTATGAAGACTGAAACAACATAGAAACAGAACTCAATAAACCAAATGTACAAGAAAGGGGTAACCCTGCGATGGACTGGCATCCCATCCAAGGGGGAGTTAAAAAACTCCTAGTCGCTTAACGCTACAGAAACCGGGGATAAGCGCCGGCCTGATAGGCCTTCTAGGCTCGTAGCAGACTATACCTTACAAGAAAGTTGTAACAATTGGGCGGGATTAGAAAAAGTTAAGGGAAGGAAATCAAATAAAGGACAGTAGATGGCACTGGATGGAATCATAAGTTTTTTCTTTCTACCCTAAATGATCCAAAAATATGGCTCACTGCAGACACTGATAACCGTGACTACACCATACTTCCAAGACTTAACAAGTTTAACTCAAACCCGATGAAAAATAACTCCACGGAGAACAAAAATGGAAGAAACGTTGTGGATTTAAAAACTTTCTGTTCCACAAGGGTCTCATAAGGATCGAAATCAAAGATTGGCGCTAAGTTAAAGATTGCTTTTTGAATTATTTCCTACAGCTGCAGCTGTAAATGACTATAGAAATGGATGATTTTTGCCCTAAATCAAGTAAAAAGATTTAAATGATCTTTCCCCATCCTGAGCATAAGCATTCACTAAAATGCAAAGTAGACGTCTCCACGATCATTTCAAAGGTCAAATTTCTACTATCCTGTTCCCTGATGTTTTTCTTCAGCAACGAGAGAGCCGTGAAGCGGCAAAGACAATTCGCAAACCGGCGAGAAAGAAAAAAACCTCTGGTTTCCTTGAACTTGAATCTTACTTTCATGAAGACGCCAGCTGTCAAACGCGTCAAATTTATGATTTCAAAAGGGACCAATGGCAACTTAGAAATCACGCGTGCCCTAGGACAAATCACGAACCAATCATATTGATTTGCGTGTTTGTAAAAACATCAACCAATCCGAGCCAGAGGGTCAGATCCTGCCCCTGGCATCTGCATGAAAGTGAGATTCAAGTCCAAAGTAACAAGAGGTTTTTCTCTTTCTCGCCGATTCACGAATCGTCTTTGCCGCTTTGCGGCTCTCTCGTGGCTCAAGAAAAACCTCCGGTACCAGGATAAACTCTTACTTACTTCAACAAGTGTAAATTAAGACTGTCACTTTTACTGTATATATCTTTTACTCTGCCTTAAAATCATGTTTACAATCCTTCATCTAGTTTTCTTATTCCATTTGTTATTATATTCGCTTAGAGTTTCTCTTTCTCCTTCTGTTTCTTTTTCGCTTTCACTTTCGTTTAATTACTTTTACAAACGGCCTTGATTAGCAGAAGCTATTTGCGGGTCAGACCTGTATGCTCATATCATTGATGTAAATAAACATTGCTGTGTTTTTTGGTTTTTCCCCCATTCTCTACACTTCAATTATTTTTTGTCCACACGATAACTGAAACTAAATATTGTGAGCTGTCTTTTCTACCTAGCAAGCCGCACATAATTCCCCGGAAATACTCCTCTCTTCTGCGATGACACGCAGTATCCTTTGAACCAACCATCTTTACACTTTTCTGTGACGCAGTAATTTTCGTTTCTAACCAGTTCCAGTTCATCATCTTTAGCAGGCTTGTAAGAATACAGTGCAACGTACCTATTGAGGGCAACCACAACAGTCAGCAGTTATGATACAATACGTTGCAATGAATGGTTTTGAAATCTGGGCCTAGTTGTTCAAAAGCCGTTTCACGCTAATCTCAGATTAAAAATTAACCAAGAAGTTTATTTCTCCACTTCCAAATATTGTTCAACGCTGATATTCGGCAAAATTGTACGTTGGAGGCAGTCAATCTTGAAAAACCAAAAATAAGAAAAATGAAACCAAAGTTTACGTTAACCTTGGCTTATGTATATCGGCTTCCAAAGAACCTGGGCCCGGTTGTTCGAAAGCGGGTTAACTTAATCCAGGATTAGCGTTAACTTTTGTTTCATGTTTTCAACTTTTTGGTGAAAATTTCTTTTGCTTATTTTTGTTGTTCAGGATTGACTTCTTCTAATGTAAAGTTTTGCCGAATATCAGCGTTGAACAGCATTTGGGAATAGAGAAAAACTCCTTGGTTAATTTTTAATCTGGGATTAGCGTTAATCGGCTTTTGAGCAACCGGGCCCAGGCCTAGCCTACGTGTAGCCGTACCCTACCCCCCGAAGGAAAAAAAACGGGGGGTAGGGTACGGCTACACGTAGGCTAAACCTGGCCCCAGTTGTTCAAACGATGGATAGCGCTATCCGCAGGATAAATCACTATCCAAGCGGCTAAGTCACAGCGAAAACAATTGCGCTATTCAATGGATAGTAATTTATCCGGTGGATAGCGTTCTCCACCTTTTAAACAACTAGGGCCTGGCCCATGGAGTCTTCAGATGATTCTCGAATCGTACTCTAATTTTGAGCAGTCAACAGCGGCACACCTTCCGCTATGAACTGATGCAAGTTAATAGCCCATTTCCGAGTTGCTGCATGCCTTAGTTTCAAAGCGAGTCCTGGTGCACAACCATTCCAATGGAAATGAGTTGTGCATTCTTATGCAAATCAAACTCATTTCCATTACAATAGTTGAGCACCAAGACTCACTTCGAAACCGAGACAAACAGCAACTCGGAAATGGCCCATTGTACACAGGAAAAGACTATAAGCAGATTTCTCCTAGAAGTTTTCACCTTCGGATATTGCGTTTCTAGCGTTCTGATTGGCTCACTCAGTGTCGGTTATTGGCTCTTATAAAGCGTTTCCACATGACGTCACGGTGGTCATGTTGGTGTTCCAAAACAAAGAAATGGCGGCCATGACGGTGAACCAAACTAATCCTCCGGGAATTGAACTATTTTTATGCTAATCATACAACTTACAATTTCCTCGATTGTGATTGGTTTAAAAAACCCCTATTTTCCACGAAATCATTTGCCAAGTTGTTATTGGACAGTTCAATAAGATCCAATAACCCAATCACATTAAAAGTTAAAGTTTCAATCAACCAATCACAACCTTGGTTTCAATCATCATAGAAACAGTGTACAGACTCCTAGGTTGGCGTTGCGTCGTACCTCATTTTAACAGGCTTCAGGATTGGCCATGGGCAAAAGAACAACAGAACGAACAAAGCTAACAATGCATTTAGAATAGAAAACAATTGGAAGTACGACACAATACAGCCCTTGAAATGTAGTGTTCAACAAGAGGTACGACCCTACACCTAAATTCTTTCTTTCTTTCTTTTTTTTAACGCACAAAGCAATGCATGGCGTTCTCTTCAAAACTGAAGCTCAATTATCTCTGAAAAATGCGTGGTTACCCCCAATTTTCTTTTGGATACCAAGAGCACTTGCTAAGTTCTGCTTTCTCCGCATAGTTTTAAACCGTGAAAAAATACCCCTGTACACTGTATTAGTAAGCACCACCAATAGGAAACTCCAGTTTGTTGAGATGCGCAGAACGTATGAGCAATAACAATAGTAAGCAGTGTCCTTAACTAACATTCAGGTTCAGCTGAGTCAATTGTTTGAAAAGATACTCACAAATCCCTTGCCATCTCAGCTGATACTGGTCGCGAGCCTCCTGTGTTGGACTCATGAGGTGATCTTTGTCTTGCTTGAACAGCATGGCAAGGCGAGTTTGGAGATGCTGGCTCCTCAATATTTGCCTGATGGATTAAGAAAAGTCACTGGTTCTGGAAAGCGTTTTCTTAAAGGTGGTTCACAATAAAACCATCCATGAACGCGGGTTTCAATATGGGTCACAAAATTTCTCCTTGCTCTTCTCCCCAACTTGAACATCACTCATATCTCAGAATACAGCTAATTTAAGGCGGCTGGAACCAGTTTCACTACTCTTAAGGATCTTTTTATAAGAGGGCTTGTCACTACAACTCTGTACCACATACCATATGAGACATCAATTATTGCTTAACATAATGCGCCCACTATTGTGACGTAATAGGCTACCATAGCAACATGAAAGCTCTCCCAAAACACCCTTATGTTACATGCTTATATCTCATAAATGAACTTGGTGACCCCCCTTTTGTTAATTACATGTGGCAATCTGAGATAGAACTATCAGCAAAGTTTAAAAAAATTCTTGGGAGCCAATTCTTAAAATTAAGGCAGCTCTGAATTGGCTTGCAAGAATTAAACAAGAAAGAATCAGTGCACAAGAACACTTCTGGCAAACTTTTGTCAAGGAATGTGGTGCCAATGATATAATTGCATTCAACGTTTGGACATTACCTGTCTACTTTCTGATGCGGAAGACCTGGGTGACGCTGAGGTATCAAGAGTATCCGCAAGTCTCCCAGAAGAAGAGATGTCAAGGGAACGGCGTTGCAGTCCAGAGGCCTGACTTTCCTCATTTCTTTGCCCACCAAAATGGATGGTATGTCGCTTGGGTTCTCCTTTGTTTGTTTCAGGTGCTAACGATGTTCTTGGTGATTGGGCTGCACCTCGATCTTCAGCATGTGCATCTCCCTCTATGAGGTTCCTTGCGGCAATATTAAGCTGAAATGACATGTTTCAAAATGAAAGTGAAATGTAATTCAGTACATCAAAAATGAGTGCTGGTGCTTCTTCGGGATATCCAGACACCGTGATGCAGGATGAAGGCAAGAGGGAGCTGGTAGACAGCCTTTGTTGTTTTGTGGTGTCTGGATACCGTTGTAAAGCCCAAAGTACCTGTCCAAATTAATATGACTTCTCAATGAAACAATACTAAAATTATACTCATAAAATTTCATTTAATGAAACAAATAATAGAAATAATTTATATGGGTTCAATCCCTGCTCATGATCTTGAACTCATGTATTATTTTTTATTATTATTATTATTAGTAGTAGTAGTATTATTATTATTATTATTATTATTATTATTATTATTATTATTATTATTTACCTCAACAAAGGTTACTGGGAAAATGCCCTGTTTGCCATTCAGCTCTCCTTCACACCAGTTTTCATCAACTTGACGTATTACACTAATGATGTCGTTCTAAAAATTTGCAAAGATAACAATAAACAAGTTAAGACATCACCTCATCAAATAACCTCCTATCCAAACACTTCAACTTTAATACTGTAGCAATGATTTGAACTTCATGTTCAGCAGCAGAAACATGTACAGGTAAAAATTCTGGAATGGTTTTCAAGAATCAACGAAAGCCCTTTCGCTCCCTTGAAAAATTACTATGGCAAGCACCCTCTTGCATAGCTTGTGAGAAGGATCTCATTGGCGCTGTGGAATGAACGGTAAAGCCAAAAGAAATGGAGAAACTAGTGGGAGAGCGAAGCAAGCCTGCGAGGGGCCTGAGATAAGCCAGTGAGCGAAAAATGAGAGGCCTGCAAGGAATTGGTATTGTTTTTCAAATCCTGCCCCTCCAAAGGTGTCAAAAATTAATTTTGACATTTAACTGACTAATTCAATGTGATAAATAAAAATTATTATTAACAGCCAACAGAAGTTGAGCAAAACATCAACAAACATGACTGAAAACTGCACGTGGAGAAGTTTTATTGGGATTAACAACAGGACCTGTCATTTTTCACCAATCACAATGGTGTCAGTACATGCTGTACCAAGGAAACAATGCCACCCTCGCAGGTTCTCATTTTTTCATGCCAGGCCACTTCGCCACTCCTTCCGCAGCGCCAATGAGAGCCTGCATGCTTGCAGGTTATATCTTGCAGGGGTTTGGTTGACCAGTGAACTTACTTTGCCTGAAAATCCTTTTCCCATAATTTTTTATAGTCACTCTCACTGATAAAATGATGCTCACTGCCAACACTTTCCACAAACACTGTTATTAAACATCAATAACATCTGTCATCAATTTTATTGTACATACTTGCTTAAAGGCAAGTAAGTCTTGCTCCTGTTCATCTTCAAAGTCAAACAGAGCTTTGGCAATGGGTCTGTTGAACGAATCATCTAAGCTGGGAAGTGGACTGATAACCTAAGAAAATAAGAAAGTCAAGCAATTAAGTTATGCAGGTACCTGTACAAAGGTTGGACCGGATCAACTTGGATCACTCACCTCGGATTGACATAAAAAAAATTATATACATGTATAGGGCTTCGAGAAATCACCCTAACCCTAATCTTTAAGCTAACTTTGGTAAAATCGGGGCAAAGGTCAAATAGCTTTAGCTTAAAAAATTGTTTTTTGTTCAATCTGAGGTAAGCAATCCAAGTTGATCCAGCCCAACTTTTGTACCTGCCTAATTAAGTTAACTCCGAAGAACAAGGAATTTGTGGACAGCATAAATAATGCACAGATTGGCAAGGAATAATAATATAATTTGTACTTGGAAAACAAAACTGTGAATCATACAGTGTAGCACAGAGATAAGCGTTCAATGACGAGGCCAAAACGCAAGTTCCCGGAAATCCCCCAGAGACTTCTAAGGTTGAGAAATACAAAAAGTCACGCCATACAAAATGCGACCTTTCAAATTTTAATTTTTGGATTCAAATGGGACATTTTGCACAATTTACCAAGCTTTTTCCTACTTTACTAAGTAGCCTAAAATTGTGAATCAGTTGGGCAAGAAATAATTATTGTTCTCTATGCTTGCGATCGATCTTTTTGATCCACAGGCATGTGAGTTTAATAATAAACTTAATTTCACATGCAGATGCAAATACAATACATACTAAAAACAATACAAACTTAATTGACCACTCCCCAGAGGGGCTTTCCAGGGCCAATGAAACACAATGAAACGACAGAACAGAACAACAACAACTGTTAAGAATTCCAACTGGCTATTTAAAAGTGCAGCTGGGAAGTTGAACCAGGGTCTACCAGGAACAAATTCAGCGAGTGGTCAGAGGGGGTCTTGAACCCAGGATCTCCGGATCTTAAGGCATAAGCGCCCTAACCACTGGGCCACACTGCCTCCTAAAAATGCTGACGTGCATCTGCATAGCACACACACATTTGACACATGATTTTTTGGGCGCTTATCTCTGAGCCAGGGATGGCACTTGACTTTTTCATTTTGGATCCTGGGAAGCACATGTCTTGCCAAATTGGGGTCCCTGGCATTTTTGGTGTGTTCCAAAAAAAAAACGTTTACAAAGAAAGACTAGCGGTAAATAAAATATTTTGACCTCCATGTTAAATTGTCTTTTAGCTAATGACACATCATAAAAATTATAGCTACAGTTCTCAGTATGGGCAATCAAAGATAGGCAGAGCATGCAGTGTCATTGAAAAGGCTGAAGTTCCTGCAATGAACCAAAAACTGACCATGTCTTCCCCCCATTCCATGGTTTGATGCTATTATACAAAAAATGTTTTGTTTCCTTTTGTCCGGTCACACCTGCCCCAATTCAATGCAGTGATAGAAATCAAAATGGTAGACAGGCACACTTGTAGTGGTTTCCAGTCTCCTACTCTGCTAAATCCAATGGCAATTCTTCTGGCCTTTTCGCCATGCAGTTTTACATGTACTTTGTTTGTCAAAGGGGTTTAGGTGTTTGAGCAAGTGTCCCGCATCCTGGGATGCATTAAGATCTTGAAAATGCATTTTTATGGAATAGTTTTTGCATAAAAGTAAATGATTTCTGCGTTAATGCAATCTCTGTGAGCTGCAATGTAAACAGAAATTCAGGGAAATAACGAGCTTTCTCAACAAAGTCTATTACATTTTGGCATTTTGCCAGATGCTTACAGTACCTCAATATAGTTTGCCGGAAGAAACCCTTGACATCCATTACTACGACCTTCATACCAGTTTTCGTCAATTTGTTTTAGCAACGTTATTATATCTCCTTTATGCAAAGCTAGATCACTAAAAAGGCAAGAATGCATAAATTTAATCATACCCTGCAAAAACATTACACTTGCAATATACAATTTAACTTTACTCAAAAAAGGCAATTCAGTAACATTACTATAGTTTTTACACTTGTCTAACTTACAGCAATGAAGATAATAAAAAAAATTATGCAAAAATAAAAATATAATATTTTTATGTATCTTATCAAAATTTATGTTTTGGCCTATACTATTTTGACGTCTTCTGTGATCTATTACTGAACAGACCCACGGCAACATGGAATCTATTTGTTTTATAATTATAAGAAAGAATTAAACTTTATTCGCATAAAAGCTGATGGTGACGTCAATCGTGCCATCTGTCCTCTAATAGATCATAGGCAAGAACCAATCAAAATCTGTGAATAACTTGGGTTATTATATAACATGGAATAGTTTAACAAAGAGGGTGTAAAGTGCAGGTTGCAGGTTAGGCTTGTAGATCATTGTTTTACCAAACATGTAACTGAAACAACCCAAACCTTTCCAAAAATGCTTACCTTAGGCTTAAACAAAACGAAACCCTTACTTACTGTACACCCTGCTAGCAGAGCCTTTCTTTTGCTTGCTCGATTTTGGCGCTCTCGAGAAAGGCTCTGCATGAATCGAGTAAGATCTTTATTGAATATGCGCTGCATGTTGCCAGGATACAGTCTCGAACCCAAGCCTAATATGCTAGATCTCGCCGCCATCTTGGTTTTTCATCGTACAGCGGGCTCAATTATAACCATTGGTTTTGTCACTAAACGGACGCTCGCACTGGAAAAACCGGTTTGACAAGAGAAAACAAGATTGACTAGTCCAGAAGTTCGGGCTGCAGCGGCTTCAAAGAGTTGACACGATTCGGGCAGAGCCTCCTTTTCTCCTCCTCAGTAAAGAAAAAGACAAGAGGAGGCTCTGCTTGCAGGGTGCCTTACTTACTGTACTTACTTACCTTTACCTTAGGCCTTAACCCCACGAAACCCCCCTACCCCTTGGAAATTACTGCCCTTTAACCCACCCCCCTCTCCCTTGGAATTTCCAATGACCTTCTGTTGGGGGGGGGGGGGGGGGGGTTGGGTTATGGATATTTCCTGAACCCACACATTGCCCAAAGCATAGTATTTAGGCCTAATCTTAGCATGGGTCAAGGTTTCCGTTGTTTCAGCTATGGTGATTTCAACAATGACCTGCAACCCTAGTCTGCAAAGTGCAGTTTACACCCTCTATATTTTAATACGTTTTGCTGCATTTTGACAAGCCCCTAGGGTGTGTCAAAATACAAAGAAAACATGAAAAAAAACCAAAACAATGTGACACCCTACAGGCCAGAATAAATTCTTCTCAGCAATTCAACATCCAACTTGTTGCAAACAAAAAATTATTCCAGAAATTATTTCTGGAATTTTTTTTTGCATTACATTAACCCATTAACTCCCAGGGGTTCCCCATTGACGAGTAACATCATCTGGCATTAGACAGAGTAAAATACTAAGTCTGGCCAGTTAATTTAGGCCAGTTTGGACGTCAAAGGGTTAATGGGGATATTGAGTGATTAATTAGCAGTGAAAAAATGTGATTGGTTCTGCAACTGAACACATAAAATTAAAGAACATCATCTTGTGAGTTTTCTGTTCAATAAATTCCAGAGATGTACAAAAGACATGAAAAATATACAAATGTAGTATGTACATGTACTTGTAAGAAACACCATTGAAGAAGCACATGCCACAATAAAAAACAATAAACAGTCAATAAAGAAAACTTAATAAGTGGGCTAGTGCAAAAGGCACCTGTCAAAAACAATCTCACAACAGTAGTAAATTTGCATTAATTCAAACACACAAGATCTTCATCGAGATTGACATAGATTAGCCTAGGGGAGACAGGAACAGATTGTGAGCATATTTAGAAAACATAAATCAAGCCATGAAGGATTGAGTTACATGTACAGTATTAACGGAGATTAAGTTTTAAATATTACATATACGTGTATATGTAGATGTAGTCAGAAACAAGTTCATTGAAATTAGGTCACTGACACTTTAGGCCAATGTCTTAGAATCAGGAAGGAATTTAAATTAGGAGCACTGACTGGGAACGTAGGCAGCTCTGCAGACAACATGTGCCCATTGGAACTCATACACCTACATGTAGTACAAAACAATCACTGATATACAGGTATACTGACCCAACTGCTTTAGGTTCGTAATCATAAAGTGCCCTTGCAGATGGAATACATGTCTAGAACAGGACAAAAATAATCATTGTCAATTAATAATAATATGATAATAATTAAAAATAATTATTGACGAGTAATAATACTTTTATAATAATTTTAAAATAATGCTTTGACAATTAATAATGATCACTAATACACTTAGGGCTCGAAATTGCGACCAATACAGTCGCATTTGCAACTAAATTTCTCCCTTTGCGACCAAAATATCTGGAGAGGTCGCAAATTTGCGACTTGTTGTCACCTTCGCTCTTTCAAACAAAAGGGTTGGCAGTTGCCACTTTGCTGCTACTTTTGCTTAAATAAATAAATAAATGGCAAAATTATTTTGTTTCTCCCTGTGAATTTTCTATGAAGATAGCGTAATTGTAGAGTAATTTAGCAGCGATATAACGTCCATTCCTTCGATCATTCGCCATTTTCAGCGGTTTCTTTACATACAAGTATTGCGGGCTCATATTTTTTTGCTAACCGCTGACAACACAATGCAGCGTGCCGATTTTGCAACTAAAATTTGCGAAATTGCGACTAAATTTTCGTATCTTCTCGCACAATGCGACTGGATTTTTTGGTTAATTTCGAGCCCTGTACACTGTAGCTAGCTAGAACCATTTTCAGGGTTTATGATGTAACCAAACTTTAAATCCAATATCAAAATGTTACGTGAAGCATTGCATTTCAATTGCGGACTATGTTTTCCAGAGGGTTTTTTTGGTCCAATGGCTTTTTTACCACTGGTTTTTTCGCAGTGGGCAACACATTATTCCAGTGTACGTTTCTCACTGAAATTCTTTTGTATTATGTTGTAAACATGTATTTATTTTTTGTAGAGTTGTAACATACATCATCTTATACATTGTTTTACACTCTCATGATCCCTTGCATTTTTTAGTACCTATGTGATATATTTTATTCTTTATGGCCTTGACCTTAAAAACTAATGAATCTAATTTACAAATTGATGTCAGTTTTTCATGCGTCTGTCCTGTTATTGATCATGAATTGCGTCATAACATGTTCAAAGTAGCTGTGGATCCACGAGGCGATAGCCAAGTGGATCCGCAGACTGCTTTGACAATGTTATGACGAAATTCATTGTCAATAACAGGACAGATGCATGAAAAACTGTCATCAATTTGTTTTTTACAATAACAAAAAGGCAGAGGGGTCAAAATTAAGTCAAAACACGAGAAGAAAGTGAGACAAAAATGCGAGAAACTTCAATCTGACGGGAGCAATATCGCGCCATTATCGCATAAATTATAAATTTATGTGTCTGTCCGCTTATTGACAATAAAAATTAGCCAATGAGCGCATGAGAATTTTTGCAGTCATTGTAAAATAGATAGTAACAGTGTATAAATGTAGTATATTTTTTCTATACCATTGTACAATGTGTATTGAAGAAATAGCCTGAAAGTCTCGTACTGTCTCAACGATAAAGGAGTCCTAAAGTACAATTAAGTGCAAATACGACAAAATACTACAAGTACATGTGTAAAATGAGGACAAGGTTGATAAAACAGGACAATGGACAATGTCTAATAAAGGACACAACTTAAATTATACATGAAGGCGAATAGGCTTACAATAAATTAATGTCCATAAGCTACAGGTGTACTTGATCAGACGTTAGCAAAGCATGCCAAAAATACAACATGGCCGACTTAATGAAAATGGTCAGGGGTTCATAACATGGTTCCTCAGACCAAGGTGGTCAGTGGTAACCTCTTCATGTATAACAATTATAAAACACTGGTTTCCCTTGTCCTTCAGGCACCGAGCATAGTCACACTCCTATTTTTTGTTGTGTCATTTATTCTCTCACTTTGCGAGCTGAGCATACTGGTACAGTAGTAAAGAAGATTTGTGAGCTGACACTTCCAGCATTCGCCATTCATCAGAGGGAATGGGGAAATTAAAAATATGAACGATTTGGTTCATCTTGCCCGCTCATGGAGCTAGTCATATAATAAGACAATATATTGCACTTTGAATCTGTTACAGTCAGCTCGGGTAGACTTTCATGTACTGGACTAAAATGGCACGAGACAGTCAAGAACCATTGTTATCCTGATTAGGAATGTTTCTGATTAGGTATTGTTACATTGTTTTTTTATTTTGTTTTATGGACATTAATTACTTCGGGTATATGAAAGACATTAGCACAGCTCTCAGCATTGCTTACAGTACATGAATTTGATTCTGTAGGCAACTGCAAGCTTTTCACAAGATATTTTTCACCAAAGAACCAGAGACGACTATGCAATCCTTTCTTTTAAATCTTCCAAATTATTAAGTCTAATATCAATGGTGGCTTTAGATTTTACCACTAAACCATATCGAGTTCCAATTCCTGGTGCCGGCCCTTACTTGTACTGTAAAATAATAAAATTGCTGACCCCTTGGAGGGTCAACCCGCTCCCACAACAAATAGCCCGAGGGGGAAATTGAAACTTGAATTTGACAGGTAAATAAGCTTACGTTGTCTTGCCAAGTAAGGAGAGCCCACTTGTAGCTGACAGAAAAGACAAGACAATAACTTCCGTTCAGGCCCAAACACAACAATTACGTGGGCATATTTTAGATAAAAAGTCGTATTGACTCTATTAAGGAATGAAATGTACATTGCGCCGTTGAAAAGATTCCCATTGTGATCTTGACTTCGATTAAACACAGCTGAATTCATTTAAAAGGATGATGTCAACACCGTAATGTTTGATTTGCGCAATCATAATATAAGAGGACAGTACTTAACTCGATATTTACAATTCATTTACCCAAACCGCTGTAAACTAATTTACGTTAAAACCATTGCGATATAATTCAGAATTCGCCACAAATTGGGCAAAAAAGTCCCAACCAACAAGGAAGGAACTTTGAAGAACTAATTTTCAATTAACGTTATGGGTCACCGTATGATTACCAAAAGAAGGAACGATATCTTGTTCCTCAACACACACTAGATACGTTTCTTGAGATAATGAACTGATGAACGTCTAATTAAAGGTGACTTGGCTATAAATGACGATGCAAGCTTTCGCGGCAACCTGCGGCACATGTAGATGTACATCAATTCACGACTCAAGACACGCAACATTACCCATGATAATCACGTACCCTTCTCTCCCACTGAAGTATAAAAGCCAAAACTTTCAGAAAACCATACCTGATCTGAAAAATCATCGATAGCTTCTGGATCCATGCTGTCCAGAGATTGCTTCCTATGCTGCCTCCACTTCAAACCTTCCAGAAAACGTACGAGAAAGATATTCGCCGGCAAATTGTCCACGTCTTTCTCCACAAGGATCCTGCACTCAGGACATCGTAGTTCCTTCGTGGTCTCGACGACGTCCCTCAAGCATTGCCCACAGAACGTGTGTTGACACGGCAGTACTTTGCAAGTTTGATCAAGCTGTTTTAGGCAAACGGGACACTCCAAAAGTTCCTTCAAATGTGCTGAATCCATGACAGCTACAGTATACGAGCAGCTCACAACAAAACCAACCAAACCGTGCTTTGACGAACTTTGATGTATTCTGCCAAAGTTGAGATCCCAATTGTTAAAATCCTTTTCTTTGCTGTAATTAGCAGTTAACTTGCTCGTCAAGTCACCAAAAAGAACGAAGCAACCAAATTACATCGTACAAAAAGAAAGTACATGTAGTTCTCATTGAAAGCACAATTTGTTAATTTGTTGTTATGTTAAACGAGCATGCGCAAAAATGTAAATTAGCATAATTTATTGTTCGTTTCCGCTAGTGAAATAGTAGGCGCGATCCATTTGGACGAATTTCCGAATATTTCCAGCCCTCAAATGGAACAGAAAATTTCAAAAAAAATGGTCAACTTCGAGAGGTTGCCCAAATTTTTCGAAACAATCGATCCGAAAATTACTGTTCTCTTTGTATTCTTCACCGAAAATTCCGAATTGGCGCCCAGTGTTTTCCCAGACACTTCTTAAACCGACATATTTCTATATTACTCCATCTTATGATGCATAAGGAAAGGATCGTGCCTAAGGATAGCCTCCTAAACTTCAGACTAGCTCAAGGAAATTTTCGGAATTTCCGAAATTTCGAAAAAATTGAAAATCTCAGAGGTTGACCAACTGTTTCGAAATGAACGTTCCGGAAAAGACTGTTCCATTTGATTCTAGACCCAAAATTTCGGAATTTTGCCCAAATGGATCGCGCCCAGTGTTTTCCCTGACACTTCCTAAACCGACAGATTTCTATATTACTTCATCTTATGATGTATAAGGAAAGGTTGTCCGGTGATTTTTTTACTTCCGGTTCTTCAATTACAAATATTAGACTGTTATTTATCCGCAAAGTGAAACTTGGTTGTTGGTCATAGCGATAGTCTCGGAAAGTTTTCCTACTACTCCATAGTGCAAACAGCAGAAGCAAGGTCAACTACAGCCCTTCGTAATGCTTGTGCTAACAGATTATCATAACTTCTTAGTGTTCATTATTTACTCAAGGCAAGTCAAGGAAGAATAGAATCTAGGGGCGAGTTCGCGCAGAACGCGCGCACCAAGCCCTACCTTCCTGAGCACCTCTGGACGAAACGTTTCCATCTCGATCGTTTTCTTTATCATTCTCCCGGCTAGGTGAAATTCCATCAGTTTTACTAGGGTCAGAATGCAGATGTAAAACGAAAAAGTTGCCCCGAAACATGTATACTCACCTCAGGAATGACCTAGGAAAGTCAGGCTGAGAAAAAGCTCAATTGCAGCTCCTTTGAACCATAGCAACACAATATACTCGTTGTGTTAAACCTTCTTACCGCATTCTCCTCACTAACAGTCAACTGCTTTGATTTGTAGAAAAAACGGACGCCTGTTGCGGTAGAAGACGGAAGTAGTCGCTTTTTTCGGGCAGAGTTGCAATCGATATCCAGCTGCAATTTTGTTCGTTATCATTTGTAATGCTCCCAAAAACATTAAACGGCGCAAGTTAGATCATCGCCAAGTTAAAAACTCAAAAAAACTATCGGCTGTAGCAACGTCTGAACTTGTGGAATATTTTCTCTGCTTTTTTAAAAAGCAATATGGAGCCACTAATATTACTCTAAAGGAAGTGGTGATATTGTGGAATAAAGGATCCGACTCCTTCCCCAAATGCAAAGCAATTAACAAGACAATTCCGTTTTCGTTGCTTCTGCCTGGTGGCCCATGCAAAAGTCACGAAGCCTTTTTTTACGGCGAATAACTGAGTAAATGGTCCAGCGATTTCGAGGGAACAGAAAGCAAAGCAACTTCAAAGGATCCATGTTTTGAAACCCGAGAAGAAAAGAACGATTGAATTACATTTCAGTCGAGATAAGATTGAAAGTTTTAGGGCATTCGAGAAACGCACGTGACCTGGGTGCAAATATCATACCTTTGTCGGCCGCGCGCCGCTGCAAACACAGAAAAGCACTCAATTATCGATGACCCCTTATCAGAAGATTCAATTTGAACAATTATTTCCCTATCAGCTCACAAGGACTCTTATCGCTGCCAATATATGCTGTTTAAGTAATTAAAGTGAGAAAAGGGAAGTCCGCGTCATTCAATCCCCTTTGAAGGCGATTAAGGCGCTCTAATCAACAATCTTTTGATGTTACTCGGTACGTCACGGGCTAGCCTGTTCCAAGGCGCAATAGGCCACTTGCACTAAGAGGTCACGTGACCAATGCTTCCCTTAAACAGTGAGTTGTAATCTTGCTGTTGCCAAAAATTGACAGAACACATAAAAATTATCTTACACGCGAAATTTGAGAGGAAACGCATTTAAGGGAGATATTTTATGGTACTTTGATTTTTCAACAAAGTAGCATGATTTGTCTTGGCCGCCATGTTGGAGGGCATACTCTTGCCCTCCAACATGGCGGCCGAAACTACTTTTTGCTTATATCTTGTTAAATGTTTGATAGTTGAGTTCAGATGTGCCATAAACGTTACCACATCATCTTTTCAACATTTTCCTTGAAGTTCAAGTGCAAAATTTGTGTCAGAAAGCGGTAATTCATAATTTAAAAAAAAAAAAATCAAGTTTTGGTCACGTGACCAGTTACGGACTTTCTCATTTTAAGCAAATGGTGCGGGTTTGAAAAACCAAATCACTATTATTTTGTTTAAGAGATGACCCCCTAATAGTGTTTCGAAGGCAAAATCATGTAACATTCATTTTCATAAGCGCCTTGAACATGGGACATGAGCGCTATATAAATACCTATTATTATTATTATTATT
>NC_090872.1:8319026-8324026 GCF_036669935.1 Montipora foliosa
CACATTATTCTATTTTTACGAGCACAATGCGCTCAACCCTAGAACGAGCTCCTGAACGCACAGCAGCCATGTTGGTTTTCCTTTTTTGGTTTTCCACTTCTTCTCACTTAAGGACGTTCGCGCCAAAATCTTCCTACGGTGAGATTTTCTTCATTTCTCGCCTAGAGTTAGGTCATAAAGTACTTACTCCGAAAATGGAAAAAAAAATGGGGGTCACCGACTTTGTTTCGGAGAAAATGGCAGCGGAAAAATGCCTTAATTTCGAGAAATCGGTCATAATAGCGAGATGTAGGCTCATCTGCTCATCCATCGAAAATCATAAAAATAAACTGTTGGAGTGAAAGTTTCCGTGCATAGGTTTTTAGGAGTGAGATTTTTAGATAATTGTATGCCACTAGGGATGTGGTAAACAGTAGAGTTCATCCTCGACGAGCGTTTTCGTAAGCTCTATCCGTTGCAACCACTACCAGAATTCGATGGCACGAGGAAAGAAAATGTTAAAAAAAGATAACTTCTTACGGTGAGAATTTTTTCATTTCTTCATATTTTGTAGATAGTAAGTAAAGTAAGTGATTCATGATTAAAAACATAGGGGTCACCGATGATCTGAACGAGTAAAATCGATGTGATTTTGCAAAGCTCTTGGAAAAGTTCGTTTGTCACGCTTTTGCGTGACCTGTCGGGCAAGGACTGGAACCCAAGAGAGGATCGATCGTTAACGAGATGAAAGGTTTTTGCCGAAAAAAAAACCTTTCTCGAGCATAGCAACGAAGTTTTAAGCAGGGGTCATCTTCATTTGGTTGGTGTTTTGTATAATATCTCTTCATTGCCGTCATGCTCATCCTCTGGAGTGTGTTTTTTTGTGAAATTCAATCGCTGATTGTTTCCACGCAGGTCCGCACTATTCAAGCGGACGAGGACGAAAATACTGCTCAATTTTCACGAAACTAAAGGAAAAGAACTTTAAAAACATGCATTCACTTTGAACTTAAGTTCGTAGGGTAATAAAAACATTAAAAAGAAACAGCCCCATTAAATTTACGCAACGGTTCGTCTTCGAGTTTTCCAAACTTTCAGCCACTAGTCTACTCGATCAGCTACCTTTTCCAGAGCTTTTCCATCCTCCCGCTCACTTCTCTTTGAAGTTTCATGATGATTCGGAAATAAATGTGCCATTCTTTTGCCGGCCTGGAATTTTTTCCTCGGCGTTGTTGTCGCCATGTTATTTTCACTGATGCTTGAAAAATTTGTATGAAAGTCAAGTAGACTAGTGCACGACTGATAAAACCTCGCGAATATCAGTCGTGCAGTAGTCTACTTGACTTTCATAAATATTTTAAATCAATTTTGACCGATCACGATCTTCTCTGATCCAACGCTGTGCAAGACTTATCGTCCACGGTTTTTGCAAAGGTTTTAAAACCTCAACTTCACTAATGCTCGAAGTAATGCGTGACATATTACAGTCGCGTTACCTGCGCAGTAACGTTGCGCACAAACAATTAGCGCGAACGTCCTTAAGAAGATTCCACCTCTCACAAGATTCCAGTAGATTCCTCTGAAATAGTACGCGGGCTGCGATTGGCTGAATTGGTGGACGTATCCTACAGAACAGCCCGCTGTACAGCCACGCTAAATTTGAAATTTTGATTAAACATTATCTAGCAAGTTTTCATGTCGTTCCTGTTACATAGACCTGTGAAACTTTTTGAATCTATTCTTGCAAGCAACTATTTCAAACAGCCAAGATGATTTCGTTTTTTGGATCTTTGTGGCAGTTGAACCTTCCGCTTGACTTCAACTCGTTTCTTTCCCGCGCGGCTGATTACCCCAGTGATACAATAGGGAGCTTTTAGCAACGACGCGGGAACGGCAACGCGAACGTCATCTGAAATCAAAACTTCGCGTTATTGCAATCACTTCGAGACTATTTCAAGCTTTATAACATGACAAAGGTGTAGCAGTCCCTCAGGAATGAAACCGTTACAAGCGGGCCTTAATTTAGGGAAGGAAATGAAAATTTGTCTCCAAGTGCTGACGTTCTCTTAAAACCTCAAATTTGGCTATTTCACACTTTTGATTTACAGACGACGACAAAGAAATGGACAAAAATGAAAAATGCACGTGCAGAGTATACAAAGCTTTTGCCCACTAAATATGCAAATTTGTGACGTGCCCGTTGCCGTTCCTAGCATCTTCCTTCCACCCTGCAAATCTTACAAACACTAAGAACACTTTTTTCTAAAATATATTTTTACTTTACCTTGGGCACTTTAAGTGTCCACACGCGATTACAACAAGATCGACTTTAAAAGTATATATCGAGTAATATGTTCCCCACGAGCCCTCCTCGCTGGGGAGGAACGCGTCACGAAGCCCTAAGAGTTTCTGCATGGAAGGCTAGTTTACCACGGACCTTATCCCAATGCAACAAGTTAGAACACAAAATATTTTAGTCGCTCTAGACTGTGATTAGTTTATAAAGCTATTGTTCGTGCGATGGTGATGTTATGAATTGTTTAAAACTTTTAAAATGTTTCACCGTAATTTTGAGGATAAACTATAGTTTAACGTCCAATGTACGTGACCGATATGAATATAAGAATGGGTTTTGGCAGCCAGCGATAAAATGCCTGATAAAAAGCCATCGTCTAAAACCTTGTAAAAGTACCGCAAGAACAGACTTCAGTCATGCATATCCCTCGAGTTCTTCACTGTATGTACAAACAAAAACATGAAATGAACACAATGGTGACTCGAGGATGCTTAAATAACAATGACCACAACCAGGTTTTCTGAGCCCGCGAGACTGAGCACCCCTAGCAAACCATTGTTTTAACGAAAACCGCTAGTCAGCAACCTGATTCTCGGTCATTGCTGTGTAAGGTCTTCCGAACCCGAGTGCTCCTTTGCAGCAGGAGTCGAACCTACGGCTTTCCGATTAATAGTTCCGATGCTCTGCCATTGAGTTACGGAAGACTCGCTCGTGCGCTACGACTGAGCTACACGAGTCTCCTTTTGATCAGCGGTAGTGCATCGGAAATAGGGCGCGTTTTTAGTGTCAAAATTCAAACGTGCATTTGGCAATTCAAACATTCAATTTAGCTATTCAAACCTTCAATTCAACTCGGTAATAATTGGTAATTCAATTCAATTAGGCCGCAGGTTAGTTTAATTGTAGTTTAATTGTAGTTTTACATCAGCACCTTTTACGTATTCTGGAACAGTACTGGAGGATACTTATGTTGACACACCTACTTTAGTTAATAAATTAAGCAAGGTGAATGTAAAATAGGCTTGTAATTCTGTAATTTTGCAACGCATTGTAAGAACTCTACTTCACCTCTGTATCGTTTATATAGATCTATCTTCCTTTTTCTTTTTCTTTCCTTTCCTTTTCTTTCTTTTCTTAATCACCTCCTATTGAATTACTTTATGTTAAAGTGTCCTCTTCCCAGAAATATACATAGCAACTTCCGGGAAGCTGCTATGTATATTTCTGTGAGAGGATAAAATGAAATGAAATAAAAAAAAAAATTAATCTTTAGGATCCTTTCTGTATTGGTAAAACAATGACTTGCGACCTTTGTTTTGTACCTGCCGCGAATTGAATTGTCGAATGAAAAGTTTGAATTGTCGAACTGAAAGTTCGAATTTTGAGACTAAAAACGCGCCATATCGGAACAGTAATCTGACGGTCGTAGACTCGACTCCGGGAAAGGAGCACTCAGGCTTTTTCCGAATAGCCCCATTGAAAAAAAAAAAACACTCTCTTCATTTCATGTACCGGGTTAACGATTTCCACCTTAGTCTTTCATTTCAATAGCGAGAAACAGACCATGGCTGCAAATTCCAGGACTTGTATGGGAACCATGGTAACAGATTCAAGAAAACAGTGCCTTCTGTTAAGGCGATTTAAAAGCTAGGTTGGCGCTTGCATGTGATACAACCAGAAACATCGTCGTCTTAAATTCATTAACATATTCCAATTGCTGGTTTTCACTCACGTGATCAACAGCCATGTTTTTTAACGAAAACAAAAGGAAGCGTTTGCGTAATAATAGAGTTAAATTCCCGGAGGATTTGGTCGGGGCACCAACATGGCCGCCTTTTCTTTGTTTTGGGCACCAACATGGCGGTCGTGACGTCATGTGAAAACCGAGAATACAAGTCCTTGTATTTGCGGCCATGTTTGTTTTTAGTCACACTTCTCGTGCTGCGGGGTAAAACCCATGAAACTTTTCCCGAATACTATGAAGTCTGATCGTCGATGATTTCTAGCTCTCTCTCCAAATTTCTTAAATACGGAATTTTCCACTGTTATCTCAAAGCAATTGTTGAAGTCTTTACGAAACTGTACTCGAAGCCTTAATACAGATGTTTTATGTGACGTGGCATTTAAGTGAAAGCGAGACTGGCGATAACTTCAGTACGTCGATAACATTTTTAGCAAACACAAGGTCCCAAAAAAACCCAGATGAGCCAATCAGGACTTCAAGGAAAGACATGTAATCAGGGAAAACGTACATCAGTAAGGTCTGCTTTTGATCAATGTAGGGAGTGACGCGACATTTCTCTGCCAGCGCTTCCAGCGGGAACATACACACCACTAGGTCAATGCAATCACGGCTTTGTTCCTGTTTTGAGCAAAAGTGGCGGGAATGTGTCCCGCTTCCGCTCCGCGCGGGAAAAATGTGAACTAGTCAATGTACTGGGGGATTTGCTTCCGATAAATGGCTGAAACGTTTCTGTCAATAATGAAGCGTTTGGCGAAACATCGATCAACTCCATCCCCTCTCACGCAAAGACCAAATCACTAAGTATGAGGCTGTCACATGGATCAGGAGCTCATCAACTAATTCCTTGAGTCAACCCTTTCCCGAGTAAATCTACCTTTAGGAACAGGTTTTTCCCTCGAAAAGTATCACATTTCCCTTGACGCTGAGATGGTTCTGTTTTTATTGGCTTTTACAACAGTAGGCGTGCTAAATCTCCCACGG
>NC_090872.1:8329026-8334026 GCF_036669935.1 Montipora foliosa
TAGAAGTAAGCGAGGAAGAGATAGCCGCTGCGGCTATTTTGAGGAAGAAGCCACTGATCCCATAAAGCCCAACAGCCTTGTTCGAAGGCAGTCGAGAAAGACTAGAGAAAACAAAATCCTCCGTGATTGGAGGAATGGAAAAAAGGCCTAATCCAGCCCAGAGAATTGATGAATTAAATAGTTCCAATTCGGACTCTCCGGTAGATCGCCCAGCTGAACCCAGGAAGAGACGTTGGCAAAATGTTCATTAAAGGGGGTTAGATATCTCGACTGGGGCACTAGATATCATACCGTACCGTCGACACTCAGATGACTTGGTAAATTAGTACATTTCGAAGGAGAAATACAACGTATGATTTTCTAAAGGTTTTTCCGGTTATCCAAATTACCTCTTATGGCGTCACGATAAAAAGAACACTTAGCGTTACGAATCAAATGAAGAACCCTGTTTCTTGAGTGACGATAAGCATTCTAGAGAGTTGACAACTGCATCTTAGAGGCTATTGAAAACAGACGTTTGCGCTCTCTAATTGGATCAGCTATTCCACTAGTAAACCAGTCGGGCATTTGAAGGCTTTTACACGACGCGACTTCAACAGGGCGTGCGAGTTAAGCACGTCGTTAAAAAGGCAATACCACTGAATGATCAAGCGCATCACTGGGATCACTTAACACCCCAAGGGAACTCTAGAGCGCAAGAGAAAGATCACCACCAAAATTGCCAATAGAAAGCGATTTACGAGAGCGAAAATGAATAATTTTATGGCCAGGTCGCTTAAAATTACTTCTGGTTCTCCAAGTAATAAAAACTGGAAGATGATCACTCAATGATAAAGATATAGTTCCAGAGTCAATAACGAAGTCTCTATGTCAAACAAAAATATACAATCTTCAGATTTCTTCTCATTAACAAATGCATTTGTTTCTGAAAGGGACTATTCGACAAATATCCCGCGTTCACAGCAAAAGGCTCACGCAAATAAACACGGTTTACGTTTGTGGCCTCCACGCCAACAATAAAATCACTCCAAACCACAGGAAATCGCGTTATTTTTTAAAGAAACCGTTTATATCCGAAATAAATCAATTTCATAAATCGATTACTTTTGTTTTCAAATTTCCCAGGAGCCGCCATCTAGAATAATTTTGACGTGTCATGATCGCCTAGTTGTTATTATACCAAATATAGCAACCGCAATACGTTACAATTATTCAAGATGGCGGCGAGCGAAATAAATACAAAATGAGGGATTATAAAACTGATTTCTCTTTTGACACAAACATCTTTTTTTGTAAAATGTGAAATCACATTTGATTGCAAACATTATTTCCTTCGGTCTTATGCAATTTTCAAGTACGTATGGAGGGTCCTTTTAACACGGTTAAATTGGATTGCTGCGCGAGCTCAACTACGATGGCGAACGGAATGGCAAGCCGAAGTGGAGATACGCAAGAGGGTGAAGATGCTATGGTATTGCTACAAAAGATTGAGGAGAAAAATAACCAAGAACAGCTTAAAGTACGGAAGGAAAAAACTTTCACTCTCTACTGTATTCTCGTTGACGACGTCGTTAGTGAAATCATAGTTAATGCATGGAGATGGTTATGAAACTCGACAAGTCTTTTTGTGTGTATTTGTGGCCTTGACGGTGCACAAAACGCACCTTTTTCGAGACTATAACCAATCACATCTTGCCATTAAGTTATGCGCAACTAATTTGCGAACCCATGCGAAGCGAAAACAAAAGATTGTGCACTTTCACGATCGATTCAACATCGATTGAGACAACATTGTTCCCGCTTTTGATGGTTTGAAGATTCCATAACCAGTCCCTCGATTAACTACGGTAAAATACCAAATATCGAATGAGCATTTAGCAAACACTCATATTAGCACATTAGTTCTTCGCTGCGCACGAAAGAATTTGTTGGATTTTGCAGGTGCAGTTCGGAAATCAGTATTCTATTCGTACTTGGCGTCACGCAAACCACACTTGCTTTCAACATATTTCGCGCGATGTGAACCACTCAAGAATTTAGGTCAGAAGGTTAGAAATACTTGGTTTGTTTAAACCAAGTATCCTTGAACCGGCATAATTGATGTGACTACGGTGGAAGCTACTACCCCAATGTCCTCCCTTCCAAATATTGATCATCAAAAAAGGACAAATCATTGGGTGGCTTCGATTTGAAAATTTATACCTATATCAGGTTGTCCCAAATCTGCCTTCGAAAAAAAAATACAACCGGAAATGCCTCTGTCAAGTAGACTAGAGAGAAAGTCGCAGGATCCAAAAAAGGGCGAAACAATTTCCACTATACGAAACGAGACCTTTACCCTGGATACCAGAGGTTTTTTCTCTCTTAGAGTGACGGAATAGCGAGTCGCGAGGCGGCGAGAAAAACCTCTGGTATAGGAGGTTGAGAACCTCACTTCCATGCCCCGTTTGATTGACATCGAAAAAACTCAGTAAATTGATAGGTGACATAACCTACCAATCAGCATTTTTGGTTCCCACGGTACATTCGTCTTATTTACTTCAACGTCAAATTCAAAAATTCAATGTTCCATATAATGTTGAATTTGAAAACAAAAACTCAAATTTGAAATTTGGATGCCAAATTTCGAAGATGAATTTTGGTGGACATATAGAAAAAACAAAAACAATGTAGAACCCACTGATCTTTTTCTGCCTTCAAAGCCTCGATTTCCGGAACTTTGCAGCGTTTCGGTTATGGCCACAGTGGGCACGAGAAATCTGGTTGACAGGAATTGAAAACCTGTTTGAACTACTTTCTGTCGCTAAACCAATCAGAGTACTCGTTACAACTGACAAGTTCCTGGAAGCAATCGAATTGCTAGGGTCAAAATCTGACTCTGGGAATATGAAACGGCATCCCATTGGACCGGCCTTCTCAAAGAACTCAGCGGCCTGTACCAGAGGTTTTTCCTCGCCTATTCCGTCGCTCTGAGAGAGAAAAACCTCTGGCAGACAGGGTACGAGACCCTGGACCCTGCCTTCCTAAGAAGGTCATTTCCAACGAGAGAATGAACTAAGCACGGAATTCAACAAAAATAATTCCCTTTGAGACTATTTACAGTAGGGCCTTCAAAACTATAGAACAAACCTGATGTAACTGTAACAGCTGTTGTTGTTGTGTAAGGAGAGGATTATAAAGAAGCTCCTCCCCTTCCAGCTTCTTTTCTTGCTGATTAGAGGAAGACGTGGAAGCACCTTCGTTGTTTGACATCGCGACATTGCGAGGTGGCGCATCTAGCATCATAGAACTCAGCTCTTCGGGGGAAAAATTAGAAAAGTAGTCAGTCTTGCTATTTGAACTTTTCCTTTTACCGGAAGATGAGCTGTTTTCAAGCGCAGAATCCGCGGGACTTCCCGTGGATGTCGACGGTATGCTCCCGTAAGGCATGTAATTCATGGCAGCCGCCGACGAAGACGGAATCGGAGAGCCTGTTAAGGTACTCATGGATACATTCCTTGCAAGTTGCTGTTGGAGCTGCCGTTGTTCAATCTGTTGTTGTTGCTGTTGTTGCTGCTGCTGCTGTAGGCGTTGCTGTTGATGATGCAATGCGACGCTGTAGCTTGTTGATGTAGAAGTGACACGAGGCATTCCTAAGCAGGAAGTATCCCGTCTTGAATGCTGAGCCAGTCCCGCTCTTTGCTGATGCTGCTGCTGCTGCTGTTGTTGTTGCTGCGGTCGTGGTGGTGGTGGTGGTGGTGGGTTCTGTTGTTGCAGAGGCCCCCTCTGTTGATTCTGAAACATCGCAATTTGCTGTTGTTGCTGCTGCTGGTATACGGTCTCGGGGTTCGCGGAATAAGCCGGCGGCTGCCGCGAATTCTGTAGCTGTGCCTGGCTGCAGGACGCTAAAAGAAACTGCGCAGCAGATGGCTGTATGGGTGGCTGGGGTGAAGCAACAGGCGCCATTTGTTGGACAGTCTCCTCCTGTTGATTACCTTGCACTTGCTTCAGCAGGGATGCAAGCGTGGTCGCCACTTGTGGCTGGCTCTGCAATGCCGACAGCACACTCAACACAACTTGCATCAGTTGCTGGTTTTGAGATGAGTCCGAAAGAAGTTGTGTAACAGTTTGTGCAATGGACGCACTTATTTGCGAATTTTGTGGTTGTTGCTGCTGTTGTTGCTGGTGATTAAGTTGTTGTTGTTGTATTTGTTGCTGTGGTTGGCTAGCGAAGTTCGGTGAAATTGCTGCAAGTTGCTGTATACCGAATCCCACCGCAGACGGACCACTTGGCGTTTGACCCAATCCAGTTTGACCTGTTGGGGATTGTGAAGTGCTAGCACCCCGTGAAACGATGTCCATGTTTAATTGTGGCGAATGGTATCCTTGTTGGAAGGTCTGGGGCGAATCCATAGCGCCGAGCGAGAACTGGGACTGAATCGTTTCCTGTCTTTGCATGGACTGGTTCGTTTGAACATTAAGTCTGCATGCTGCGTCACGTGACATGTCGCGTGAAGCTGGTAGCGGGGTAGACAGAGCGTTAGTTGTTTCGGTGACAGTTCCCGCGCTTTGATTTGAACCCGGGAGGGTTTGTCCAAACCCTTGACTTGAGACAGCTTGGCTAGTGATGTAGGATTCCCACGATCGTGGAAGAGCAGCAGCTACAGTTGATTGCTGCTGTCTTTGCTGTTGGCCAGCTCGCGCGCCTGTTGAAACCCCTTCTTGCCACATCGGTGGTCTGGAGCTCACGCTCACTCGCATAGCTTTCTGGCTTCTGGGGTTTGTGTCCATGGTCCCACTTCTCTTTAAGCCAGTAATGTTGCCTTGGACCTCTTCGATATGAGCATGCTGTTGCAGGTTCACAGACGAGTCCACCGATACCAACTGAAGAGGTGACAGGACTGCGCGCGAATCTTGCTGCTGTTGCTGTTGCCGATGACCATCACTGCCTGCAAACACGTTGAAGGTTGCCGAACCAACTGGGGGCTCGGCAGTGTAATCTTCCGTTCCTTGCTGGGAGC
>NC_090872.1:8336526-8339026 GCF_036669935.1 Montipora foliosa
AAATAAAAACAATGGTTGTGCAAAATTTTGGAGAGACAAAGAGTAGTATGGTTTTTTTTGATATTGGCGAATCACTTAGTCGGTTTTTTTAAAATGGCCGCAGGTCGTTTTGTCGAGATGACAGAAGAAAAAATTAATTGTTTAAAAGAAAAACCATATTTTTCAAACAAACACCTGTGTAATTATGCTAAAACAATTATTCACCCCAGGCTCGGTGAATATCGGTGAATAAAACCCTCGACTTCTTCTCCGTTTTTATTGACCGATGCAATTTCTTACAAACGGAAAGCCAAAAATGTGTACTTCTTCTAGTACTTTCATTTTCGCTGACAGTTTTCAATTTCGTTATCACCTCTTGGTCAACTACAGTGAACCGTGGACAAGCTGAGTCAGCCATTTTATTGATAAAATTCACCAAACAGTAAAACCGTAACCAAGCAACAAACTAGCCAACGGCATTTCAGTATTACGGCCCCATAATAAGGGTAAAAAAAGGTCTCCTTGATTGACCAATAAGAATTGAGTAATTTGGCCCTCTATATCATAATGATATGTAACTGTACGTTAGCGCAAGCCTTGCGCCAATATTTCATCGTAAAGGACAAAGGAAAGCGGAAAAATAAAACGGAAGGACTTTCTCTGATAAAATTAACGTGGATACATACAAAAGGCTCTTCCTGGTCAGTTTCTTTGAGTTCGTTCTCGCTGCCTGGGTTGCCTTGCATTTCGATCGTAACTATTCTCTCTGCTGGAGCAAGTGGACCACTCTCTCCTGAAGAAGGCAAACAAATACACTCAATTGAATGTCTAACTCACCCGTTACAGAGGGTCTTGCTGACATACGCGAAAACTTGGACTTTAAATCGGACATAAAGGCAGCCGTGAATCCTAACGTCAAAGATCTCGAACTAAAGTCTGAGTCTACATTTCACTCAAAAGATGCCCATAGCTTGAAGAAACAATTTAACACTGAATGAGAAGTAGAAATCTGCGAAGTAAAGTTATTGAGGAGGACGATAACAGTACTGTCTTGGAACAGAGCATGAAAGAATTAGAGCGGAACACAAATCTCGAACAATATATAAGAGGGGAGAATTTTAGATTCAATACCATCACGGAAAGCGAAGACGAGGATTGCAAAGAACTGGTATACAACAAACCTGTTATTTCACCATGCACTTTTAATAGCGAGGTATCATATTTATTACTCGAAAACAATGCGCCTTTTTCCTCATGAGAAACTTCGTTAAATTGCCTTGACTATGAAAGACGATATGCCGTCAAAACTGGATCCCTTCAGAAAATTCAATTTAAAATGGGGAGCCTTCATCAGGGAAAATGACCTTTTGTTTCCGTTTCCTTTGTCGAGTTATCAGGAGAACAGCAACTAAAATTACCATTTTAACTACAATACTACAGCTGAGCAGAAGAGAAATATAAGGCCGTTTAGACTTCTTCACGTGTGTATGTACTAATCCTTCAAGGCAGTTCACTTGGTCCTTTACTATGTCTACTTTACAAAAATGATTTGCCAAATTTTTCTAGCGAGCTGACATTTAGGGTTTTTGCTGATGATACTAATATTTTCGCATCAGGAAAAAATCTCAACTCCCTGAATTATGAACTTCTTAAAGTCAAGGAGTGGTGTGACATAAACAAATTATCAATTAAATTTAAAAAAAAACCACATTTTATGATCATAAAGTCGCCGCTAAAGAGAAATGGTGTAGTTAACTCTCCCAATAGCCGGATAATGATGGGTCCTATTGTACGGTACACAGCAAAGATCACATTAAATACCTAGGTGTTATCACTGATGATGCCCTAAAACCGGAAATATCAAATACATCGAGTCGTACTCTGGGTGTCACAGGATTTTTTTTTCAAGGTCGGAGTGAACGCTCAGCGATTCCAAATCGAGAAGGAAAAAAATACCTCAGGTCGCACGACCCCAGAACCTCATTTCCATGTCATCAAATTGATACAGAATTTGTCCTAGTTCGCTAATTGGACATTACTTTCGAGGGAGTTTCTGATTGGATAAAATCGAAAAACCGGTTCTCAACAGCTGTTGCGAGAAGCAGCGTTGCGTGATTTCGGCCCAATGGTTCGGTTCCGATGGTTCCGTGTGCTGCTTCACACACTATAACGGCTTTGACAACGTAAAAAGATCCATTTTAATTGTAGTTAAATAATTTTGCTTATTGATTCGTTTGATAGCGGTCGGGGGAATTACTGAACTAAAAAAGTTGAACGCGTCAATATTTGTTGCAGCAGTGTCTGGGAACGGAGGACTTGCTTTAGAGACCAAAAATGGTGAGGACAGATAAAGGCTTCTCGCATTTCGAAGTCTTCCACTCTGCACTTTAGGCAGTGACCTCTACCTCTTTGCTATTACAGTATCCTGTTTTAAACATGTTCAAAAATAAAGTTTCGCTCTGAGGGAAAATAGTTTCATCAAATAAATCAATCTGACGCGTCGTTAGCTGTACGTTGCTGT
>NC_090872.1:8344026-8349026 GCF_036669935.1 Montipora foliosa
ATTATTATTATTATTATTATTATTATTATTATTATTATTATTATTATTATTATTATTATTATTATTATTGCTCAATCATTACTTTTTAAAGTTCACTTTCACAATTACTTTTAACAAAACTAAAACAAATACCAAGAAAAAAAACAAAAAACAAAAAACAAGAAAGGATATTGCGTTTCTACTTTTCTGATTGCTTCACTCAATCTCGGTTATCAGCTCGTGTACTGTAATGACCTTATACGAAAACTGATTGATCACTTTAGCTTGTACGTTTTGTTTTCCCATTTCAGACCACGTGATGTTACTCTAGAGATCAGTGGCTGTGTTTTCACGACAGTCGTTGTCTCGCATTCCAGAAAGTGATAAAGTAGGATTAAAAAATAAAATAAAATATAATATAATAATAATAATAATAATAATAATAATAATAATAATAATAATAATAATAATAATAATATACTTCTAAACATGTGATAAAAAACCTATGTTATAGACTAATTAAAATATCTATATTAAAAGTGACACTTGCTCATAGCTGGTATAAAAGTATTGTTAAACCTGTTGGTACTTATTACACAGGGTTCGCGCTACTCCTTGAAGTCCTTCAAAAGCCCTGGAATTTAATTTAGGACTTCAAGGGGGCTTGAAAAGCCCTTGAAAAAAATGATTTTGTGGAAAACTGCTTGAAAACTCCTTGAATTTTTGCTTTACCTTGATATTCCTTATCACATCCTGCAAGTTAAGTGCACACACGGGCATTTTAATATTTGGTTCTAATGTTTCCCATACAGTCAATTTTGGGCTCAATTTTTGAAATGTCTCTTTAACTTAGCATGATGTAATCTCAACAATTTTCACCCAAGCAAAAATTCAAGGAGTTTTCAAGCAGTTTTCCACAAAATCCTCTTTTTTTTCAAGGGCTTTTCAAGCGCCCTTGAAGTCCAAAATTAAATTCCAGGGCTTTTCAAGGACTTCAAGGAGTAGCACGAACCCTGCTTATGTGAGGTAACGCAAAATTGCGCTTATATCTTAGATCGTACTTATGAATGTTCCTCAGAGCATAGTTGCTCCGAAGCAGTAAATGATGTAACTTATTTGATGGATTTGCAATGATATTATCAAAAAGTTTTCTACAGAGTTCAGTTCTTCTATCAAATAAGGAACTCATGTTAAATAGCTCTAGATTCTTGTTGTAACTGTTTCCAGGTAAAATAATTGAGAGCGACCTCTTTTGTACATGTTCTAAATCATTAGATAGGTATTCTGGAATAGCATCATGGAACAAGGGCGCCGGAACAATACTGTAGTACCGGCCTTATCCCATTGACTCCTGGGGGTTCCCCATTGACGAGTAAAATCGTCTGGCGATAGACAGAGCAAAATACTGAGTATGGCCGGTTTGGGTATCAAGGGCTTAACGGCGATACTCTAGCTCGTCGTAATAGTACTAGAAAATAAAGGCGTTCATTTGCCTTTTTTAATAGTGTTCCTAATATGATTGTTCCATTGAAGTGTATCTGAAATAGTGAAAGGGTCAAATTCACTTCTAGCGACTTTGAAGTCTATGATTAATTCTTTACACTTCTCAGCATTCAACTGTAGTTTGTTCGTTGTTGACCAACGTCCTACTTCGGCATTAGCTTCCTGAACATTACTGGTGGTGCCCTTTGGGACTACTTCAGCCAGGGTCGTATCGTCGACATACTTCCAACTGGAAACGCTTGAAGGGTTTAAAACTGATACGTGTTTTTTCGGGTAAGATTAAATGAGGAGAGAGGCAAAGCACGTGCCAATACAAAAATAATAAAAATAAAAATAGCGCGCCTGTTGTATTTCCGATTTAAATAACCGCAAGTCACTTCTCATTGGCCGAAAGTAATTGCTAACTCGCTTAAGCAACCTGGTTTGGTGGCTCAAATTTAATGAGAATTCCACTGAAGTTTGCCGACTCGTTTAACTTTACGAGAATTCGAAAAGCAACTGTTTTCACGCGGTTTCCGGTTGTCACTCGCTAAGCGAGCTTAAAAACCGCTGGTGAATACACGGCCAGCGTCTTTCAAATGTCGTCTTATGCACGTGCTTATGTACGAATAACCTATGAAAAAAAAACAAAACGAGAATTCCCTTGAAAACATCACATGGTCTGAAATGGGAAAACAAAACCTACAAGTTGAAGAGGTCAATTGCGTCAAATGCGGGACTGGCTTTAACTTCCAAGTGTCCTAGCGTTATTAAGTTAATGAAAATTTAATGAAACCATCTCATATCCAACGCGCGCTCATGGAATAATTGTGAAATAAACAAAACGCCAATAGCAATTGAATAACAATAAATAATAATTCATATTGAGTAATAATAAATAAATAATGAATAATAATAATAATAATAATAATAGTAATAACAATAATAATAATAATAATAATAATAATAATAATAATAATAATAATATAAGTAACAACAACAACAACAACTGAACACCCAAATAGTTCTAGAATCAACTCCAGTAGGTGACCCAGAGGAAATGAAATTTGTCAAATGAATACGAGCTGGCTTAAACGAACGTTTTGGTGAAAAAAGTAAACCTTTACTTAACCAAGTACAGAAAGTAATGTTAAGGAACTAAACAAACATGAATTGTCCTGAATGCCCACAAACCTTATCATTTTTGTAGTACTGTAGTAGATTTCGGGTTTGGAGTTCCAATGGTTAAAGGCTATATAACTCCGAGTCTTTGCCCAGGTCCACTGACCGCTCTTGATGCGAAGGCGGTAGCACTCGGTTTTACCCTCTCCGTATTCCATGACTGCAAACGTAAATTACAAGTTTATGAACATCTCGTGATAGGAAGATGCCCTAGGAAAGGCGCGACACGCAGATCATTTGCCAATCAAACCAGGTATATGCATACAGAGCACTTGCTAATTTGTGCACCAGAAAAAGTCCCTCTTTCCGTAGTATTTTTCCCAAGCTGGCTTTTGTCTTTCTTGTGTTTGAGATCCTCAGTCACTTTGATAGGCATGGATTTCTTCTTTCAACGTTTCTTCTCGGTTTTGCTAGAACTGTAGATCTTCCAGCATAAAATTACAATGCAAACCCGCGTTGGTATTCTAATCTCGGATTAGAGTTAATCGGCTTTTGAACGAAAGTCCCGGGTGTCGAGTTCAGGAGAAGAGTTGGAGGATACTTTGTAACATTTAAGATACAAAGCCTGCATCCCATGAGCATATCTTATCTTCTATATTCGGATTTTCAAGTCCTCAGCTGCGATCCACTTCAGGCTTGGTTTTTACTTGCGTTTATTAGCGGTCATGTTCTTTTAACCGAACTGGATAACAAACGACTTCAGTTCCGTAAGAACTAGTTTGGGATACCAACATGAGTACCTTTTCTTTGTTCAGGGACACACATAACCCCACCAACACTTCGTTTTTCAATAAACAAATCTCTTGCAGTGCCGGTTATCCCCTAACGTGGCTAAATTTGGGCCTTTTGAGATCGTTATCGCTTGGAGGGACATTCTGTCCAGCTATTTTGAAAAAGACCATTTTTCAGTTGTAGTCAAGTCACCCGCGGCCTAAGAATAGAATCGAGGATGTCGGTGACCCTGTCTGATAAAAACCGTTGTGTTTTGTATAATGTTAATGTGGACTAATTAGAATTAACACGCTGTTATTACAGCTAAACCAGGTTTCAGCGGTGTTCGTTTCAGAGCGCGCGGAAGCGAGGCTTTCGGGTCAACAATCGATCAGATATAGAGAAGAGTACGAGTTCCTATCCAGAATTTACGCTTTTCTCAGAAGAAGAGAAAGTACAGTTGTTGACTGGAAGCTGACTTCGAAAGTTTCGCACAGCTGGGGTTGTTAATCCGGTTAACACATCCATATGCATTACGTATACTGTGCCTTGCCATACTTTCCACGATAAAATTAAGCCAGAAAAACCTCAAATTACAGTCGAATCTCCGGTTGCGACCACCACTTCTCGTAAGCGACGACCTCTCCTTAGCGACCACTTTTCCAAAATACCAAACGTTTCCAAGTAAAATCACTATATTTGGAACCTCTTGTAAGCGACCGTGACCACTTTTAGAGCTAATAGTTTGAAAATTCCTTTTGTTTTTAATCTTCCCTACGCAACCACTTGACAGCGGAAATTGGGTATTAAGGTGTCGTAACATTACCGCATTCCTGACTAGTACAAGAGAGGGAAACTTCTCAATGGGTAGTACCAGATTTTTCTGGAAATTGACTTTTTACGTGAATAAAACATTTAATATTTTAAACAAGAATTGTACATGCATACACTGTATTCTAACAGTCTTAAAAGGGACGCCCTCAAATTTCTTACAATTACAGAAAATTAGAACTGATTTGCTGATTGACTGTTATCATAATGTCAAGAACAATCAACAGTTCAAGGAACTACGGTATGAAAAACGAAGTGCCGCAGTCAACAATAAACACTTAATGACTGGTCCCTCGGGAAACAGTTCATTTTGTTTCCCGAGAATCTCAATGTTTCCCCGAGGCGCAGCCGAGGGAAACATTGAGATTCGAGTGATTTGTTATATAGGGAAACAAATGGGTCAAATATATTGAAAGAAGAGGGAAGATTCCAGCGACAACATCAGGCCACCTTCAACTGCACGCTCTGATCACGTGCAACAGCGGTCAACATTTCGCGGTTAACAGTGAACTGTTCCCCGTTTGACGTCATAGTTTTCGCAATGTTGCCCGCTCATGGCATTTGGCGGTAAACAGTTTCATTGTTAAATGCCATGTGACCATGAACTAGCCAATGAATGGGTGCGCTGTAGCGGGAAAAACTCAAGCTATATAACAATCATTCTTGTTATACAGCTGAATTTTTTTCCTTAACAGCGCGTGCTCTCGTTGGATGCTTCGAGGTCACATGACATCGAACAATAAAACTGTTTCCCGCCAAACGTTTCTGAGCGGGTAACAGTGCACTGTTAACCGCAAATGTTGACCGACGACCGC